>NW_023269665.1:702161-755883 GCF_004353265.1 Vitis riparia | reverse complement strand
ATGACAGATTTGTATTACTTCATGAAAGTACACTATAAAGCAAAGCAAGTAATACAACCAATCCCAATATATAAAACATCAAAATCATGGGATTACAAGTTCTACTATAGGAAGGAAAATACAGAAAGGAAACTATGCAAATGATCAGATAGTGGTGGGAGGATCATGTGAAGATGATGGCTCAGTTGCATAGGTCAGAATGCTCGGGATGGATGTCTCTGTCTCTCCTGTAGTCGGCTCATCAGGGTGCATAGTCTGCTCTACGAGAGGAGGGCCTTGTGATGGAACTGCAGGCTTTGATGGGATAGGAATAACGTGCTCAGAAGTCGATAGAATACCCAGGTGGTGCTGTATCTGCCTAAGGATGGCAGTTTGCTGGGTCTGGGTGGCGATAATCTGCTCCTAATGGGCATGAAGGGCTGTCATCTGCTGAGTCAGGATGCTCTGAGAAGTGGTCAATGCCTAGAAAGTGTGACATAAGCCTCTGAACTCGGAAATGGATATGGCAATCCTAGACTCAGGTGGAGGAGAAGGCTCCGATGTAGATGGAATAACAGGGGGAGTCCATGGTGTGGCAGGAGGAGCAAAGGGTGCAACCTTAGGTATAGGCTTTGTAGAGGGCACTACAAGGGTAGGTACTCTCATGTCAGCTGGCATCTCAACCAGCTGTGGATGCCCCTCTTGACAGAATATGAACCATGTCACTCTGGGAAGGATGAGCCCAGACTCGATAATCCTCTAGACGTGCTGGCTCGTAGGGAATGCGCAGGGCCTCTGCTATGTGTCTGGCTCCTAGGGTACCATGGCGTCTGTCAATGGTGAAGTGGATAACAGAAGGATCCCGGATGTGGTGTGTAGTCATAGACTAATAAAAGTCTAATGCTACACGGGGATAAAAGAAGTCCCTAGGAGTCATCAGATGCTCCATTTGGTATCTCTGTAGCAGATAGAAGGAATCTCTAAGCTCTGGCTGCAGCCTGAAGGTAGCTTTATCAAAGCAAAACTCAGAGTGGAATGGCCTAGCCCAGCAGTCCAAATTACCCTCAATGGGTGGCTGAGTGACCATGGGTTGCCTAATAACCACCTCAGGGGTCATCTCAGAGGGCATCTGAGACTCTGTGGTAGGTGGCTGAGGTGGCTGAGGCTCTGATAAAGGATCGGATGGTGTCTCAGATGGCTCAAGTGGTGTTGATACCCTTGCTTTCTTCTTAGGGGGACGACTACCTGACTTTTTGGCACGAGAAAAGCTTGCCCCGGGTGTGGTGGGTGGTATCCTCGTGTCATATCACCTCGAATGAGAACTCAAGGGTGCATCCTCTATTGATGGTTGGATGGCTAGTGGTTGTGAAGGCCCAGTCATGGAGCCTTGCACAGGGGTCTCTCTTGGGGCTCTAAGGCGGCTAGAAGGAGACGAAGACTTAGCTTCTCGGGTTTTTGCCATGGCTGCCTTAGAGAAGGTGGCCAGAGGTGCATGCACGACTTGGGCTTAGATTGGGTCCTCTGGAAGGGTGTTCTGGCTTGGGTCCTATTTTGCACCAAAGGGAAGTTCAAATGACTGGTTAAAAAATGAAAATTGGAATTTATAACGTTTAAAATGAAGACCAAGTGACGGTTGAACTTTTTGCAGAGGAGGGCGTTTTAGCAGCAGATTACTACTCAAAAAGTTCTCTTTTATAGCTTGTTATAAACACTTTTGAGTAGTAATTAATACCTTTTAGCTCAATTGGCACATTAAGGACACTTGCAAATGTTTTTAATCAAATTTTGGCTAGTTTTGGTGTTTTTGGTAGCTTTTTTATCATCGAAGAAAGCCAAGAATGAGGAAGAACTTTGTGCAACCCTTGGGAATGAGTTTCCAAGCTAATCAAGAGATGTAAGGAAGAGGATCAGCAAGAGAAATCCATCATGAAGCAATTTTGCATGGTAATGCGAAATCTTCACATGCTATGCAAAATTCAAAGGATAGCAGTTGCAAGGAAAATTTGGACCAATTCTTGGAGTCCATTTTTTACATGCTATATATCATTTCGAAGTTCGGGAAGTCAGGAGTCCAAATCTTCAAATGGTTTGCAATTTGGAGCTAAAACGAAGAAATTATGGCCGTTTGAAGGCAACTGCAGAAAGCTGAAGAGGAATTTCTCATTGACATTTCCTGATGCGAAAATTTTCGCTTTGACATTGCCTGATGCGAAAATTTTTGCACTGACATTTCCCAATGCGAAAATTTTCATAGCACACTTTCCCAATGCAAAAAATTTCGCACTGACTTTCTCCGATGCAAAATTTTTTGCACCACCTTTCTCTAATGCGAAAATGTAATAGCTAGATATTTTACACCGACTCTTTTAGATTTTTTGCCTTAAGATATTTGGTGTAATTATCAGTTCTCTCCTTTTAATCAGTTGAAGATCTTTTAAGATATTTAGGATATCTAATTAAGAGGTTGAAAATATCTCTCTTTATATATCCTAAGATATCTCTTTGTAATATCGATCCTTGGATAGAATCCCTGATACAATTCCATATCTCAGAAACCATCTTTGATATCTCTTGTCTCTCTAAAGAGGGGAAGACATTGGAGAGGGGATCACTTGTACATGTTTTTAGTAAGAAATATACAGAGCGTTGCTCTACCTTACCTTCTCGTTTTGATTGTATTTTTCATTCTAGCCAAACAACCTCTGAAGATGCTTTCTTAGATGATGAGTGGCTAGACTTTTTGTCTCTTGGACTAAAGAGAGCTTGGTAAGGGACCCGACTACAAAAGTGGGAGTTTTCCTTGTTTCAGTTTTTAATGAAGAGGAAGTTGTGACCCATTAATGGTTTTTATATTTTTAGTTAACTTAAAACGCCTTAAAATCACTTGGGCCAACACTTGGTAAGGCAAGTGGACTCCATCCATTGAGTTACACTAGCTTATCTCTTGCGAGCCTCTGCTAGGTGGTTTAAAGGCAGGATTTTCTAGAATAGCCAACACTTGGTAAGCTTTTGGACTCTAAGAAGACATCCATTAGTTATCTCTTGCAAGCTTGTGAAGGGTAATCCAAGGTTAAGGATCACCTTGAATGGAAAATGCTAGGTGAGCGACACGAGCCATTGCAAGATGCATTAGTGAGAGGGAATTAGCATTGAAACCATTACTGGGAAGCAAGTGTAACACAACGGTTGGGAGGATAACTATAGGTTAAATCCCCAATGCGAGGAAAGATTCGAAAATCTCGACTTTTGTGTAAGGGGCCTGAACTTAGTAACCTGAAAATCCAAGATACCATTTTCTTTATAATTAAACTCAGTTACTATTTTTTTGGTTAGCTTAAAACTGACCTTTTCAAACCAAAGTTTAAATTTTCTTTAAAAGCTAACTTAGAAAAGAAAAAACACCAAATCAATTCTTTAAACTAATATCAGGTGTGAAATGAAAACCCATCCCAATGAACGATCCTAGAGCCACTATGTTATGCTAGCTGAGGCTATCCTAGTACATGGTGAAATAGGTTATAAATTTTGTTGATTACTCCCATCTGAGAACTGAATTAGAAGACACCAGTTGGGAACAAACGGAATCAAATGGCGTCGTTGCCGGGGATGGTGCCACTTCACAGTGATGTTATCTTTTTAGAATACTTGTGATATTCATAACAAGTTTAGTGAATTTTCTTTTCCTTTACTAACTTTTTATTTTATTTCTTTTTATTTATCTCTATTTTTTTTAGTTTAGCTTTTAAATTAGTTTTTATTTAACCATAATTTTCTTTCTTTCTAGAGTTGTTTTTCTTGTGTTTTTTTGTTTTTATTATTGTTTCAGATATTGCTAGTTGTGTATGCCATATTGGATACGAGACAGTGAGGGAAGACTAGTGAAAATAAAAAATCCTCATGAAATAGAGTTGGAATTTGAAGTGGAAGTCATGGAAGCTATACCTGAAGATCAGCATAGTCAACATGCTCCAACTGAAAATCTCAATGCACATCGATCCATAAGGGAGCGCATGCATCCACCTTGTATGAGTGCACCATCATGCATAGTGCCACGTACAGAGCAGCTAGTGATTCGACCACATATTGTGCCACTTCTACCTATTTTTCATGGGATGGACCATGAGAATCCCTACCAGCATATCAAGGAATTTGAAGAAGTTTGCAACACTTTCCATGAGAGAGGAGCTTCAATCAACTTGATGAGGCATAAGCTATTTCATTTCACTTTAAAGGACAAGGCCAAAGTCTGGCTTAATTCTTTAAGGCTAAGGAGTATCCGATCTTGGACTGATTTGTAAGCTGAATTTCTCAAGAAATTTTTCCCGACTCACAGGACAAACGGCTTGAAAAGCAAATCTCAAACTTCTTAGCTAAGGAGAATGAGAAATGCTATGAATGTGGGAAGGATACATGGAAGCTATCAACGCTTGTCCTCACCATGGCTTTGATACATGGCTATTGTTGAGCTACTTTTATGATGGTATGTCTTCCTCAATAAAGCAACTCTTAGAAATAATGTGCGGAGGAGACTTCATGAGTAAGAATCCGGAGGAAGCCATAGACTTCTTGAGTTATCTAGCTGAAGTTTCAAGAGGATGGGATGAGCCTAATGGCAGAGAAGTGGGAAGAATGAATTCTCAACCAAATGCTTCAAATGCTAAGGCTGGGATGTATGCTTTGAATGAAAGAACTGATACGAAAGCAAATTATGCAACTTTGGCAAGAAGAAGAATGGAAGAACTTGAAGTGTAGGCCATTTTAGACACACCAATGCAAGCTAAGCCGTGTTCAATTTGTCAATCTCTTGAGCACTTGGTGGAAGAGTGTCCTATGATGCCAGCTATGAGAGAAATGTTTGGGGATCAAGCAAATTTTATTGGACAATTCAAGCCCAATAATAATGCTCCGTATAGCAACACCTAGAATTCAAATTGGACGAACCATCTGAATTTCTCTTGGAAGCCAAGGGCACCTCAGTACACGCAACCTGGCCAAGCACCTCGCAAGCTTCAAATCTTGAACAAGCCATTCTGAATCTTAACAAGGTCGTGGGAGACTTTGTTGCAGACCATAAATCCATCAATGGTCAATTCATGCAAGTAAATGCTCAGATCAGGCAAGAAAATGCTCATATCATGCAAGAATTAGCCAATAAAGATAGAAGGATGGATGGGAAGCACAATGATCTATCTCAAAAGATAGATAATCTCCAGTACCAGATTTCAAGGCTTACCAATCTCAACACAATGCAAGAGAAAGGAAAATTTCCTTCTCAACCTCATCAGAATCCAAAGGCTATCCATGAAGTGAAGGCTCAGGACGGAGACTCTTCTCAGATGATGGAAGTCAAAGCGGTGATCACTCTACGGAGTGGTAAAGAGGTTGATCTGCCTACACCCAAGCTAGAGCAAGAACCAGAGACTAAAGTAGAGAAGGAGAAAAGGAAGGAAAACAAAGGAAAGAAGAAAGTAAGCAGTACAAAGAAGGAGGACCTTGAAACTAAGGTGAATGAAAAATCGGAGAGGACCATCAACCAAGAAGAAGTGATAAAGAAGCACATGCCTCCACCTTTCCCTGAAGCTTTGCATGGCAAAAAGGGAATCAACAACGCATCAGAAATTCTTGAAGTGTTGAGGCAAGTAAAAGTTAATATCCCTTTGCTAGACATGATCAAGCAAGTTCCGACTTATGCAAAATTCCTGAAGGACTTGTGCACTATCAAAAGAGGGTTGAATGTGAGTAAGAAAGCCTTCTTAACTGAGCAAGTAAGTTCCATTATACAGTGTAAGTCCCCAGTGAAATACAAAGATCCAGGTTGTCCTACCATATCAGTGATGATTGGAGAGACGTGTGTGGAGAAAGCTTTGTTGGACTTGGGAGCAAGTGTGAATTTGCTACCCTACTCTGTCTATAAGCAATTGGGACTGGGAGAGTTGAAGCCAACATCAATAACTCTATCTCTAGTAGATAGATCTGTGAAAATTGCAAGAGGTATGATTGAAGATGTCTTAGTTCAAGTTGACAAGTTCTACTACCTAGTGGATTATGTTGTTCTTGATACGGATCTGGTCGCCAAAGGAACTAACTATATTCCTATCATACTTGGAAGACCATTCCTAGCCACTTCAAATGCTATCATCAATTGTAGGAATGGAGTCATGCAGCTTACATTTGGTAACATGACATTGGAACTCAACATCTTCTATATGTGCAATAAACAATTCCATCCGGGAGAAGAAGAAGAACCAGAAGAGGTATGTATGATTGATAACTTAGTGGAGGAGCATTGTGATCAGAAGATGCTAGAAGACCTGAACGAGAATTTTGGGGATCTTGATGAAGGGTTACTTGAATCCTTAGATCTGATTTCTACTTTGCCTCCTTTGAAGATGAGAGAAGAAATTCTCTCTTTATTCAATGAGGAGGAGACACAAGAAACCATTAAGGAGGATCCCCTAAAGCTTATTCTGAAGCCATTACCCACAGAGTTGAAGTATGCATACCTAGAGGAAAATAAGGAGAGCCCGTTGTTATTTCTTCATCTCTTACCACTACTCAAGAGGGTTGTCTACTTGAAATCCTCAGGAGATGTAGGAAGGCGATAGGGTGGGAAATTTCTGATTTGAAAGGGATCAGCCCATTAGTTTGTACTCATTATATATACATGGAAGAAAAAGCTAAGCCAGTTCGTCAACCCCAGCGAAGGTTGAATCCTCACATGCAAGAGGTGGTGCGAGCTGAGGTGCTTAAGTTACTTCAGGTCGGTATTATCTACCCCATATCAGATAGCCCATGGGTGAGTCCTACGCAAGTCGTGCCCAATAAATCAGGGATTATAGTGGTGCAAAATGATAAGGGAGAGGAAGTATCTACACGCCTCACTTCAGGTTGAAGGGTGTGTATTGATTATATAAAGTTGAATGCTGTAACAAGGAAGAACCACTTCCCATTGCCGTTTATTGATCAAGTGCTTGAGAGGGTGTCAAGCCATCCATTCTAATATTTCTTGGATGGCTACTCCGGGTATTTTCAAATTGAAATTGCTGTTGAAGATCAGGAGAAGACCACGTTTACTTGTCCATTCAGAACCTATGCATACAGACGAATGCCTTTCGGCTTATGCAATGCACCAGCAACATTCCAAAGATGCATGTTAAGCATTTTCAGTGATATGGTGGAGCATATTATGGAAGCCTTTATGGATGATATCACCGTATATGGAAGTGCGTTTGATGAATGCTTAGTCAATTTGGAAGCTGTGCTGAACCGATGCATTAAGAAAGACTTGGTGCTCAACTGGGAGAAATGCCATTTTGATGGTACCCCAAGGGATCGTCCTTGGGCATATTATCTCCAGTCAAGGCATTGAGGTGGACAAAGCAAAAGTTGAACTAATTGTCAAGTTGCCATCGCCAACAATTGTCAAAGGAGTAAGGCAATTCCTTGGCCATGCTAGGTTCTATAGGAGGTTCATCAAAGATTTCTTTAAACTTGCAAGACCTCTTTGTGAGCTATTGGTGAAGGATGCTAAATTTGTATGGGATGATCGATGTCAACGGAGTTTTAAAGAATTGAAGGTATCGCTGACAATCGCTCCAATAGTGAGAGCTCCCAACTGGCAATTACCATTTGAAGTGATGTGTGATGCCAGTGACTTTGCTATAGGAGCTGTTCTTGGGCAAAGAGAAGATGGAAACCCTATTTGATCTACTATGCAAGCAAAACGTTGAATGAAGCACAAAGAAACTACACAACCACTAAGAAAGAATTGTTGGCTGTAGTTTTTGCCTTAGACAAATTCCACACTTACTTAGTAGGGTCTTTCATTGTGGTTTTCACTGACCATTCAGCCTTGAAATATTTGTTGACTAAACAAGATGCAAAAGCAAGGCTGATCAGATGGATTCTCTTGCTTCAAGAATTCAATCTTTAGATCAAAGACAAGAAGGGAGTGGAAAATTTGGTAGCCGACCATCTGTCGAGGCTAGCCATAGCACATAATTCCCACAGTTTGCCAATAAATGATGATTTTCCAGAGGAGTCACTCATGTTGATAGAAGTCGCTCCTTGGTATGCTCATATTGCTAACTATTTAGTTACCGAGAAATTCCAAGTGAGTGGAAAGCACAAGATAAGAAGCACTTCTTTGCAAAAATTCATGCTTACTATTGGGAAGGGCCATTCCTATTCAAATATTGTGCGGATCAAATAATCTAGAAGTGCGTCCCTGAGCAAGAGCAATAGGGGATCCGCAGTCATTGCCACGAAAGCACATGTGGAGGCCACTTTGCTTCTCAAAAGACAACAATGAAAGTGTTGCAATCGGGTTTTTGCTGGCCATCACTCTTCAAAGACGCCCTCACCATGTGTAGAAGCTGTGACAGATGCCAGAGGCTTGGGAAATTATCGTGTAAGAACATGATGCCTTTGAATCTCATTTTAATAGTTGATCTTTTTTATGTATGGGGCATTGACTTCATGGGACATTTTCCTATGTCCTTCGGCTATTCTTACATCTTGGTGGGAGTGGATTATGTTTCTAAATGGGTTGAAGCAATCCCGTGCAAGCGAAATGACCATAGAGTTGTTCTCAAGTTTCTCAAAGAGAACATCTTCTCCAGATTTGGAGTACACAAAGCCATAATCAGTGATGGGGGTACTCATTTTTGTAACAAACCGTTTGAAATTCTCTTAGCCAAGTATGGGGTGAAGCATAAGGTAGCTACACCTTACCACCCTTAGACTTCTGGGCAAGTTGAGTTAGCTAACCGAGAAATAAAAAACATACTGATGAAAGTGGTGAATACGAGCAAAAGAGATTGGTCTGTTAGGCTTCATGATTCACTATGGGCTTACAAGATAGCTTACAAGACCATTCTTGGAGTGTCTCCATATCACTTAGTCTACGGCAAAGCATGCATCTCCCAGTTGAAGTGTAGTACAAAGTTTGGTGGGCAATCAAGACACTCAACATGGACTTGAATAGAGTCAGCATGAAGAGATGTCTAGACCTTAATGAGATAAAGGAATTGAGAAATGACGCCTATATCAATTCAAACATTGCAAAACAGAGATTGAAAAGGTGGCATTATCAGTTAATCTCCCGCAAACAATTTCAGAAGGGACAAAGAGTCTTGCTTTATGACTCTAAGCTCCATATCTTCCCGGGAAAATTGAAATCAAGATGGATAGGTCCGTTTACTATCCATGAAGTCTATTCAAATGGAGTAGTGGAGCTACTCAACAGTACCGGGACTTTCAAAGTCAATGGCCAACGTTTGAAGCCATTCTTGGAGCCATTTTCTAAAGACAAGGAGGAAATCAACCTCCTTGAACCACATCAAGCCTGAAAAAAAAATGGTTAGATGGGCTTAGTCTATGATTACTACTCAAAAAGTGTTATTTTATAGCTTGTAATTAAATCTTTTAAACACTTTTGAGTAGTAGTTATTACCTTTTAACTCAATTAGAATATTAAGGACCTTTGCAATCATTTCTAATCAAAATTGTGTAAGTTTTGGTGTTTTTGATAGTATTTTGATCACCAAAGCAATCCAAGATTGAGGAAAGTTCTATGGAATCCATGGAAAAGCAATTGGAAGCTAATTTTTATGAAGAACCTAAGCTTGGAAGCTTTATAATCCTTTGCCATAAGCAAATCATGAATGCAAGGAGGGAAAGCAAAGAGAGAAATCTAACATGAAGAATTCAAGAGGACAGAAACTGTTGGACAATTTTGGAGTACTTTCTGGATTCCATTTCAAGCATATTATATGTCGTTTCGAAACTCTAGATCCAACACTTCAAACGGTGTGTGAATCGGAGTTGAAATGAAGAAGTTATAGCCATTGGAAGCCAATCACACTAAGCAGAAGGCTAATTTCGCAGGCTACAAAATCACAAGAGGATGGATGCGAAATCAGCCTTTGGCTGTGAAATTTTGCAGCCCATCTTGCATGCTTGCGAAATCCTCCTAAGTGCTTCCAGATATTTGCGATCGACACTTTTAGATTTTTTTTAAAGATATTTGATGTTTAAATCCCCATTTTCTCTTTGTAATCCACCAATCATAGGATTTCTTAGTTATTAAGTAAGAACAAAGGGGTGAATAACCTCATATATATTGTTTTGTAATTTTCATTACATAGAGAGATCCCAAGAGCTTGTTCTCAGAGATGATTTTTGTATAGTTTTGAAGGAAGTAAAATACAGAGCTTTGCTCTGCCTTACCTTCTCATTTTGGTTGTATTTTTCTTACTAGCCAAACAAGCTCTGAGGATGTTTCCTCAGAGAATGAGTGGCTAGACTTTTTGTCTCTTGGAATTAAGGTAGCCGGGTAAGGTCCTGAATGCAAGAACTGGTAGTTTTGTTGTTTCAGTTGTTAATGAAGAAAAAGTGTGACCCGTTAATGGCGCCGTTGTCGGTGATGGTGCCACCTTACAGTGATATGATCTTTTCAGAACACTTGTGATTTTCATCACAAGTTTGGTGATTTTTCTTTTCTTTTACTAACTCTTTATTAGTTTCTTTTTATTTGTTTCTGTTTTTAGTTTATCTTTTATTTAGCTTTTAGTTAACCTTAATTTTTTCTTTCTAGAATTGTTTTTTTTTTCTTTTGTTTTCTTTGTTTTTATTTCAGATATAATACTAGTTGTGCATGCTCTGTCAGATACGAGAAGTGCAGGCCATTTCTGAAACACCACTACAAGCTATGTCGTGTTCCATTTGTCTATCTTATGATCATTTGGTGGAGGAGTGTCCTACCATTCCAGCGGCGAGAGAGATATTTGGTGATTACAACACCTACAATTCAAATTGTAGGAATCATCCAAATTTCTCTTAGAAACCACAGCCAAGTCAGTACACACAACCTGCTCAAGCACCACAACAAGGCTCAAACCTTGAACAAGCCATTGTGAATCTTAGCAAGGTTGTGGGAGACTTTGTAGCAGCTCAGAAATCCATCAATGCTCAAGTCAGGCAATAAATTGATAGTTTAGCCAAAATGATGGATGGGAGGCAAAATGATCTGTCTCAAAAGATAGGCAATCTCCAATACTCAATATCATGTCTTACCAACCTCAACACAGTGCGAGAAAAAGGAAACTTTCCTTCTCAACCTTATCAAAATCCCAAGAGTTTCCATAAAGTGGAGGCTCAAAAGGGAGAAACTTCAATGGTGAGGGAAATCAAAGCAGTTATGGTTGATCAACCCACATTCAAGCCAAAACATGATGAAGGGTTACCTGAACCCTCACATTTGCTTGCTACTCTGTCCCATTGGACGAGGAGAAAAGAAATGCAACCCTTACTCAATGAGGTGGAGATACATGGACATGCTAAGGAGGAGCCCCCAAAGCTTATTCTTAACCCGCTACCTTCAGAGATGAAATATGCATACCAAGTAGAAGACAAGTTGAAATAGGACTAGTTTTTTAATGGACTTGGTCTTTCTAAAGACTATCAAGTCCATATCCTTTTGTTTTATTTTTAAACTTGTTTTGATTTTGATTTCTTGCTTTAATTTCATTTTGGTTTTGATTTAACTGAGGTTTTTTTATGATCAATTACAGGGGGATTTCAAACAGAGGAGAAAATAGGACAGTTCTTACTCGTGCAAATTTTTCGCAAGGCATGAGAAATTTTCACAGAGCTACCTAAAAAAAATAAAAATAAAATTTCGCACGACATGCGAAAGTGCCTTGCCAAATTGCCTTGGGAAATTTGGCTTGCGAAATCCCTCAACCACTTTGCGACTCCCCACTTGAGGATGCATCATCTCCACCAGAGGCCCCCGCTACTTGATCATAGGGAATCTCTTTATCCTATTGTATTTAATTATTATATTAGTAGAGATTGTTCCTTATTTTAATGCTTTATAAACTGGGATTAGATGTATTACTTGACCATATTTCATATTGTACTTTCTCAGATTAATATATAGACATCATTTTTTGTTATACTTAGCAGTTTTCTATTTCCTCTTTTCATGGTTGTTTTATTCGTTGTTGACTCATGTGGTTTCTCCTATATGACTCAGACTCCATGTCACTCAGGAGGTACCATTTCCCTCCTATATTTTCAATCGATCTTGACACATCAAGGACAATGTTGATCTTGGTTGGGGGAAGAGTTGAGGAAGTAAGTATTGTTAATAATGCTAAGTTATTTTTTTAATTTAGTACTTTTTGCTTAATTTAAAAATTTTTGCTTAATTTTAAAGTTTTTACTCTACTTTCCATGATTATTAAGGAAAAATTCTCAAAATGAAATGGGAGAAATTGAGTTCTTGTCTTGTTACTTGAATATTAGAGTCGTATTATGCTTATTAAGGTTGATGAATTATTGAAACTCTTATTGAATTCAACCTTATTTATTCCACTTTAATCTTACCACACACTGTGCACTTTAGGTTCCGTTTATAAGATAAAAAACTATCTCACCCCTTGAACTTAAGAAAATTTAGACTTGGTACCTTCGACCTCATTTTAATAGTGTTGGGACACTTGATAAAAGGCCAATGAGCCTTTGAAAAAAAAAGAAGAAAAAGAACAAAGTGTTGCACTTGCTTTGAAACCCGAGCAAGGTCCAAGGGGTATATGGCGAAAGTCTTTGAAACCCGGTGCCCTAAGCCTTTATTGGTTGGGAGTCACCGACCTCAATGCTTGTTATAAGGGTGAATAGGTGGATTTTAACATATTGTAGGTGCTTAGGTATTAAATTTCAATTTCAAAAGTCCGGGGTAAAATATGTGTAGTTAGTGGCTGAAAGATCCTTAAAGCTTGATGCCCTAAGCCTTGATTGGTTGGGAGTCATCAATGGACCCCATTACATGGACACTTTAGAAAATAATACCTTTAGCATTACACACCTACAATGAAAAAAAAATTTGTGAAATAAAAGAGGTGCGTTCTTAGCTTGTTGGAGGTTGATCAGTTTGCTAAGATTTGAAAAAGAACTAGGTTGGGGGGAGAGTATAGTTCGGCATACTATAATCGGAAGCTAACAATATTAACACTATGGGAGTGGAAATTCCTTTGATGCTTAAATTTACATAATGCCTAATCTTTATGAATTGTGATCAGGCAACATATTTGATAAACTATTGTTGAAGGTTGAGTTTTGCTTCTTTAATGTCCCATGAGAGAGTATGCTCTACATCATGCCACTTGAAAATTTTTTGGAGTGATTAACATGATTTTGTAAATTATATTACTGTCTATTTTTCTTTATCTCTCCTTCATTGCTAAGGGACTAGCAATGCGTAGTTGGGGGGAGTGATTACTACTCAAAAAGTGCTATTTTATAGTTTGGAATTAACTGATTTGAAACACTTTTGAGTAGTAATTAATACATTTTAACTCATTTGGCACATTAAGGACCCTTGCAAGGGTTACTAATCAGTTTTTGGCTAGTTTTGGTGTTTTTGGTAGCTTTTTTATCATTGAAGCAAGCCAAGAATGAGGGAGAATTTTGTGCAACCTTTGGCAATAGGTTTCCAAGCCAATCAAGAGATGCAAGGAAGAAAAACAGAGAGAGAAATCCAACATGAAGCAATTTCGCATGGCTATGCGAAATTCAAAAGGAGAGCAGTTGCATGACAAATTTAGAGTACTTTCTGGAGTCCATTGTATGCATACTATATATCATTTCGAAGCTCAGGAAGTCAAAAGTCCAATGATTCAAACGGTGTGCAAATTGGAGCTTAAATGAAGAAGTTATGACCATTTGAATACAACTGCACCAAGCTAAAAATGAATTTCGCAACCCCTTTTTAGCCTTGCAAAATTTTCGCAAGCCCATCTACCCCCTTGTGAAACTGAAGAATTTCGAAACCCCTTTTATGCCTTGTGAAATTTTCGTAACCTTGCAAAATCTTCCTGTGTAATCTTCAGATGCGCACCGACTCAGTTAGATTTTTATCTCAAGATATTTTGTGTAATTACCTATTTTCTACTTATAATCAGCTAAAGATATTTTTGGGATATTTAGGATATCTAAAGGGAGGTTAAAAATATATCTCTAGATATTTCTTAGAAAATATCTTCTATACATATCTCTAATATCTTATAAAGAGGAAGAGAGGAGGATCGTAGTAAGAAATATATCTACAGAGCACTTGCTCTGCCTTTCCTTTGAATTTTTGTTTTCATTTTCTTTCTAGCCAAACATCCTCTGAGGCCACAGAGGATAAGTGGCTAGGTTCTTTTTGTTTCTTGGATTGAAGGAAGCAAGGTAAAGGATCCAGATACAAGGGTAGGAGTTTTCCTTGTTTCATTTTTTAATGAAAAGAAGGTTGTGACCCGTTAATGGTTTTTATAATTTTAGTTAACTTAAAATCCCTTATAATCACCTGGGCCAACACTTGGTAAGATTTTCAGACTCAATCCATAGAGATCCATTAGTTATCTCTTGCGAGCCTTTGGGAGGTGGTTTAAAGGTAGGATTACCTAGGATAGCCAACACTTGGTAAGCTTTTAGACTCCTTGGATACATCCATTAGTTATCTCCTATGAGCTTTTGAAGGGTAATCCAAGGTTAAGGATCACCTTGAATGGCAAATGCTAGGTGAGTGGTACGAGCCATTGCAAGATGCATCAATGAGAGGGATTTAGCATTGAAACCATTACTTGGAAGCAGCTGTAACACGCTGGTTGGGAGGATAACTATAGGTTAAATCCCCAATACGAGGAAAAGATACGAAATCTCCCAATTTGTATAAGGAACCTAAACCTAGTGACCTGAAACTCTAAGAAACCCCTTTTTTTTGTAATTAAACTCAATTACTATTTTTGGTTAGCTTAAAACCAACCACTCTTTTTCAACCAGAAATTATGTTTTCTTTTAAAGCTAACTCATAAAAGAAAAAGCACCAATCTAGTTCTTTAACTAATATCACGTGTGAGATGAAAACCCATCCCTGTGGGTGATCCTAGAACCACTATGCTATGCTACCCTAGTATATGGTGAATTAGGTTTATAAATTTTGTTGATAACTCCCGTCTGAGGAATGAATCAAAGGTACACCAATTGGGGACGAATCAGTCATCGAAAGCCCTGAGCTGTGCATAACATCTAGAAGCCTGAGCTCATGTCCCAGAGTCTTCCATGTCGACCACAACCTTGAGCTATTCATAGCATCTAGAGCCTTGAGGTCATGAACCAGAGTCATTCATGTCAACCACAGGACTAAGCTATTCATAACATCTAAAGCCCTGAGCTCACAGCCCTAAGTTGTCAATGACAACCCTAAGCTATTCATAGCATCTAGAGCCTTAAGCTTATAACTCAGAGTTGTTAAACTCAACTAGACTAAAGAGTTGGTCATTGCATCTAGAGCCCTAAGCTCATGAGCAGGAGTTGTTCATGTCATCCATAGCCTTAAGCTATTCATAGCACTTAGAGGCTTGAGCTAATAATGTAGAATCATTCATATCATCCACAGCCCTAAGCGGTCCATAGTATCTAGTGGCCTGAGCTGACATAATCCAAAGTCGTTCATATCATGCACAACTCTAGGTTATTCATATCATCTAAAGCCTTGAGCTCACAACCCAGAGTCGTTCATGTCAACCAAGGCCCTGAGCAATTCATAGCACCTATAGGCTCGAGCTTACAGGATTATGAGTCATTCATATCATTCACAAATCTAGGTTATTCATAGCATCCATAAACTTTACCTCATGATCCGACGTAGCTTATGTCATCCACTACCCTGAGTGGTTCGTAGCATCCAAAGCTCTATGCCAATGACATAGAATAACCCATCTAATCCATAACCCTAAGCAATTCATAGCTTCAAAAGCCCTAAGCTCACAACTCAGAGTCATTTATGTCAACCACAACCCTGAGTTGTTCATAGTATTTCGAGCCTTGAGCTCACGACCAGGAATCATTCATGTCATCCAAAGCCCTAAGTTATTCATAGCATCTAAAGGCTTGAGCTCAAGATAAAGAATCGTTCATATCATCCA
Organism: Vitis riparia; assembly: GCF_004353265.1. NCBI lineage: Eukaryota > Viridiplantae > Streptophyta > Magnoliopsida > Vitales > Vitaceae > Vitis > Vitis riparia. The sequence goes on along the minus strand of NW_023269665.1, from coordinate 739,930 downwards.
TAACCTTTAGCAGTTCATAGTGTCTTGAAGCATGAGCTCATAGGATCCTGAGTCATTCATATCATCCACAAGTCTTAGTTATTCATTGCTTTTAAAGCACTAAGCTTAAGACCCGAAGTCTTTCATGTCGACCACCGCCTTGTTCATAGCATCTAGAGCCCTTAGCTTAAGACCCGAAGTTGTTCATGTCATTCATAGCCCTGAGTTATTCATAACATCTAGAGCCCTAAGCTCATTACTCAAAGTCATTCACATTAACCACAACCCTGAGCTATTCATAGCATGTAGAGCCTAGATCTCCCAACCCATAGTCTTTCAAGTCAACAATAGCCTTGAGTTGTTTAGAGTATCTAGTGGCCTTATCTCATGACCCGGAGTCATTCATGTCATCCACAACCCTGAATTATTCATAAGATCTAGAGCTCGTAGCTCACAACCTCGAGTCGTTCATTTCAATCCTAACCCTAAGCTATTCATAGCATCTAGAGCCTTGACCTCAAGACCTAGAGTCTTTGAAGTCAACAACAGCCCAAAGCTTCTCATAGTATCTAGAGGCTTGAGCTCAGGAGCTAGAGTTGTTCATGTCATCCATAACCCTAAGTTGTTCACAACATCTAGAGCCTTAAGATCACGAGCTAGAGTTATTCATGTAAATCGTAGCCCTGAGATTTTCATAGCATCTAGAGCCTCGAGCTCACGACCCATAATTATTCATGTCAACCACAACCTAGAGTTATTCATAGCATCTACAGACTTGTCCTCACGACTTGGAGTCGTTCATGTCAACTATGGCCTTGAGCTATGCATAGTATCTTAAGCCCAGAGCTCAAGACCCATAGTGGTTCATGTCAAGCACAACCCAGAGCTATTCATAAAATTTAGACCTCTAAGCTCATGACCTAGAGTTGTTCATGTTAACCACAACCCTTAGTTGTTCATAGCATCTAAAGCCCTAAGCTTATGACATGTAGTCGCTCATGTCAATCACAACCTAAAGTTATTTATAGCATCTAAAGCCTTAAGATCATGATCTATAGTCATTCATGTCAACCACAACCCTTAGTGGTTGATAGCATCAAAAGCCCTGAGCTCACAACCCATAGTCGTTCATGTCAACCATAGCTTAAAGTTGTTCATAACTTCTAAAGCTTTAAGCTCACGACCAGGAGTTGTCATGTCAACCATAAGCCTAAGCTCTTCCTAGTATCTAGCAGCCTGAGCTCATGACCTGGAGTCATTCAAGTCATCTACAAGCCTGAATTCTTCTTAGGATCTAGAGCCTTGAGATCACGACTCGAAGTCGTTCATGTCAACCATAGCCTCGAGTTGTTCATAACATTTAGAGCCTTGAGCTCATGACCTAAAGTCTCTTTAGTCAATAATAGCCCTGAGCTGTTCATAGTATCCAGAGGCCTAAGTTCATGAGTCGTAGTCATTCATGTCATTTAGAACCCAAAGTTGTTCATATCATCTAGATCCTTGAGCTCACGACTTGGAGTCATTCATGTCAACCACAACCTTGAGCTGTTTATAGTATATAGAGGCTTGAGCTCATGACCTAGAGTTGTTCATGTCATCCACAACCCTAAATTATTCATAGGATCTACAACCTTCAGCTAACAACCCATAGTTATTTATGTCAACCACAACCTTGATCTACTCATAACATTTAGAGCCTTGAGCTCACGACCTAAAGTCTTTCAAGTTAATATCAGACTTGAGTTATTCATAGTATGTAGAGGCCTGAGCTCATGAGTCAGATTCATTCATGTCATCCATAGACCTGAGTTGTTCATAGCATCTAGAGCCCTAAGCTCATGACCCGAAGTCATTCATGTCAACGACAGTGTAGAGTTGCTCATTGCATCTAGAACCCTCAGCTCACAACATGGAGTCATTCATGTCAACCAAAACCTTGACTTGTTCATAGCATCTAGAGCCTTGAGCTTGATTACTACTCAAAAAGTGCTATTTGATAGCTTGTAATTAACTCTTTTAAACACTTTTGAGTAGTAGTTATTGCCTTTTAACCCAATTAACATGTTAAGGACCCTTGCAATCAATTCTAATCAAATTGTGTTAAGTTTTGGTGTTTTGATAACTTTTTGATCACCAAAGCAATATGAGATTGAGGAGAGTTATTTGGAATCCATGGCAAAGCAATGGAAAGCTCAGAAGCATGAAGAACCAAAGCTTTGAAGTCCTTTGCCATAAGCAAATCCAGAATGCAAAGAGGGGAAGCAAAGAGAAATTTGCCATGAAGCATTTTTTATGACAGTCATGTCAGCCACTTTTGGAGCACTTCCTGAAGTCCAATTTATGCATTATATATGTCATTTTAAAGATTAGGAAGTCAGAAATCCAATGCTTCAAACGGTGCACAATTCAGAGCTGAAATGAAGGAGTTACAGTCGTTGGAAGCCGAACACCGCAAGCTGAAAGCCAACTTCGTAGCGCTGCGGAATCAGCCTTTTGCTGCGAAGTGATTTCGCAGCCCTTTTTATGCGTTTGCGAAATCTCGCAGACCACGTTTTCACCTGCGAAATGGTCCCTAGTGCTTCCCGATATTTGCGACTGACACTTTGAGATATTTTTCTTTAGATTTTTGTTGTTTAAATCCCCAAACTCTCCTTGTAAGCCACCAATTATAGGATTCCTTAGCTTTTAAGTTAGGAAAAAGGCTAAATATCCATGTAATAACTATTAATGTAATATTCATATAAATAGCTCCCGGGGAGCCTGTTCTCGGGGTGATGAACCTTTTGTAAAAGTTGGAAAGGAAGTAAAATACAGAGCTTGAGCTCTGCCTTACCTTCTCACTTTGATTGTATTTTTCATTTACTAAGTTATGCACTCTCTGAGGAAGTTTCCCCAGAGAATGAGCAACTAAACCTTTAGTTCCTTGGAGCTAAGGTTGCCAAGAAAGGTTCCGAGTGCAAGAATTAGTAGCTTTGTGGTTTCAGCTATGAATGAAGAGAAAGTGTGTCCCGTTAATGGTTTCTATATTTTTAGTTAACTTAAAACGCCTTGGAGTCACCTGGGCCAACACTTGGTAAGGCAAGTGATCTCTATCCATGGAGATGCACTAGTTTACCCCTTACGAGCCTTTGGGAGGTGACTTAAAGGTAGGATTTTCTAGAATTGCCAACACTTGGTAAGCTTTTGGACTCTAAGGAGACATCCATTAGTTATCTCTTGCGAGCTTGAGAAAGGAAGTCTAAGGTTAAAGATCACCTTGAATGGTAAAGGCTAAGTGAGAGGCTCGAACCATTGCAAGTTGCATCAATGAGAGAGCATTAGAGCTGAAATCCAATTAAGGGATGCATTTGTACAGCACCGGTTAGAGAATTGACTTTATGTTAATTCTCTAATGCGAGGAAATGAACCAACTGACCGGAGCTATGTTTTTGCATGAGGAACCTCCCCTGTGAACCTAAATCTCCAAGGAATGTTTTTCTTCATAAGTAATTTCCATTACTTGTTGTGCCGTTAGTCTAAATCTAAACCTTTTTCAACCAAAGTTTGTGTTTTATTTCTTAAGCTAACCTTGAAATGAAACAACACCAATTCACTTTGAATTGGTATCATTTTCAGTTTGAAAACCCTTCCCAGTGAACGATCCTAGAGCCACTATGCTATAGTAGCTTTTTCTTTGCTACCCTAGTTCATGGTGTAATAGGTTATAAATTTTGTTGATTACTCCCTTCATCAAGGAGCACCAGCTGGACATGAATCAGCTGATACACCAATTGGGCATGAATCAGAGCTCATCTCCCAAAGTCCTTCAAGTCAACAACATGCCTAAGCTCATGAGCCAGAGTCGTTCATGTCATCCACATCCATGAGTTGTTCGCAACATCAAGAGCCTTGAGATCATGAGCTAGAGTTGTTCATTTCAACCAAAGCCCTCAATTGCTCATAACATCTAGTGCTTTGAGCTCACGACCTATAGTTGTTCATGTCAACCACACTCCAGAGCTATTCATACCACCTAAAGACCTAAGTTCATGACCTGAAGTCATTCATGTCAACCATAACTCTAAGTTGTTCATAGCATCTAGAGTCTTGAGCTCACGACCTATAGCTATTCATGTCAACCACAACCAAGAGTTCTTCATAACATCTAGAACTCTAAGCTAACGACTTAGATTCATTCATGTCAACCACAGTCCTAAGCTCTTCATAGTATCTAGAGGCTTGAGCTCATGACCTAGAGTCATTCATGTCATCCACAACCCTGAATTATTCATATGATTAAGATCCTTATGATCACAACCTGTAGTTGCTCATGTCAACCACAATCTTGAGCTATCAAAGCATCTAGAGCCTTGAGCTCATGACATAGAGTCTTCCAAGTCAACAATAACACTAAGTTGTTCATAGTATTTAGAGGCCTTAGCTCATAAGCTAGATTCATTCATGTCATCCACAACCCAGAGCTGTTCATAGAATCTAGAGCTTTGAGCTCACGACTTAGTGTCGCTCATGTCAACCATAATCCTGAGGTGGTCATAGTATCTATAGGCCGGAGCTCATGAACTCTAGTAGTTCATGTTATCCACTTGCTTGAATTAATCATAGGATCTAGAGCCCTGAGCTCCCGACCTTGAGTCATTCATTTCAATGAGATCACAACTCAGTGTCTTTCAAGTCAATAAAGGGCTAAGCTCTTGAGCCAGTGTCATTCATGTCATCCACAACCCTGAGTTGTTCATAGCATCTAGAGCCCTAAGCTCATGACCCGGAGTTGTTCATGTCAAGCATAGCTCTGAGTTGGTAATAGTATCTAGAGCCTTGAGCTTATGACCCATGGCCATTCATATCAACCACAGCTCAAAGTTGCACATAACATCTAGAACCCTAAGCTCACAACTTAGAGTCATTCATGGCAACTATAACCCTGACTTGTTCATAGAATTTAGAGCCTTGATCTCATGACCCAAAGTCATTCAAATCAATAACAGCTTTGAGCTGGTCATAGTATGTAGAGGCTTAACCTCATGAGCTAGAGTCATTCATGTCATCCACAACCTTGAGTTGTTCGCAACATCTATACCCTTGAGATCATGGGCTGAAGTTTTTCATGTCAATTATAGCCCTCAATTGTTCATAACATATAGTGCCTTGAGCTCATGAGCCATAGTCATTCATGTCAACTGCACCCCAAAGCTATTCATACCATCTAGAGACCTGAGCTCATGACTTGGAGTCATTCATGTCAACCACAACTCTGAGTTGTTCATAGCATCCAGAGCCTTCAGCTCTTGACTTGTAGTCGTTCATGTCAACCACAACCTAGAGTTGTTCATAAGATCTAAAACTCTTAGCTCACGACTTGGATTTGTTCATGGTAATCACAACCCTAAGATTTTCATAGTATTTTGAGGCCTGAGCTCATGTCTTGGAGCTATTCTTGTCATCCTCAACCCTAAATTATTCATACCATGAAGATTCTTGAGCCCACGACCTAGATTCTTTCAAGTAAATAATAGCCCTAAGCTGTTCATAGTATCTTGAGGCCTGAGCTGATGAGCCAGAGCTGATGAGCCAGAGTCATTCATGTCATCCACAACCTAAAGTTATTCATAGAATCTAGGGCCTTGAGCTCATGACCTGATGTCATTCATGACAATCATAACCCTAAGTTGTTCATAGTATCTAGAGGCTTAAGCTCATGACCTGCAGTAGTTCATGATATCCACATCCCTAAATTAATCATAGGATTTAGAGCCTTGAGCTCACTACCCCGAGTCATTCATTTTAACGGTAACCCTAAGTTGCTCATATCATCTAGAGCCATTAGCTCACAACTTGAAGTCTTTCAAGTCAATAACATCCTTGAGCTATTCATAGTATCTAGAGGCTTGAGGTCTTAAGCCAGAGTCGTTCATGTCATCCACAACCCTGAGTTGTTCGTAGCATCTAGAGCGATGAGCTCACGACCAGGAGTTGTTCATGTCAACCATAGCCCTCAGTTGTTCATAGCATCTAGAGCCTTGAAGTCATGACTTGTAGTCGTGCATGTCAGCCACAACTATTAGTCATAGCATTTAGAACCTTGAATTCAAGACTTAGAGTTGATCATATCAACCGTAGCCCTGAGTTATGCATAACATCTAAAGGCCTAAGCTCATGACTAGTGTGTTTCATGTCAACCATAGGCTTGAGCTATTCATAGTCCCTAAAAGCCTGAGCTCATGACCTAGAGTCGTTCATATCATCCACAACCCTAACATTTTCATAGGATCTAGAGCCCTTAGCTCACAACCCGAAGTTGTTCATTTCAACCCCCAACCCTAAGTTGTTCATAGCATCTAGAGCCTTGAGCTGATGACCCATAGTATTTTAAATCAACAACAGCCTTGAGCTAGTCATAGCATCTAGAGGCTTGAGCTCAAGAGCCGGAGTCGTTCATGTCATCCATAGTTGTTCATAGCATCTAGAGCCTTAAGATCATGGGCTGGAGTTTTCCTGGTAAACCACAACCCGAGTTGTTCATTGTATTTAGAGGCTTGAGCTCATGACCTAGAGTCCTTCATGTCATCTAAAACCCTTAATTATTCATAGGATCTAGAGCCTTAAGCTCACAACCAAGAGTCATTCATGTTAGCCACATCTCTGAGCTACTCATAGCATCTAGAGGCTTAAGCTCATGATCTGGAGTCGTTCAAGTCAACATCAACCTTGATCTATTCATAATTTGTAGAGGTATGAGCTCATGAGTCAGAGTCGTTCATGTTATACATAGCTTTAAGTTGTTCATAACATCTAGAGCCCTTAGCTGACGACCTAGAGTTGTTCATGTCAATAGTAGCTCTGAGTTGTTCGTAGCATATGAAGCCCTTAACTCATGACCAGTAGTCATTCATGTCAACTATAGCCTAGAGTTGCTCATAGCATCTAAAACCCCGAGCTCACGACCTATAGTCTTTCGTGTATTTAATAGCCCTAAGTTGTGCATAGCATCTAGAGGCTTGAGCTCACTACCCAATGTATTTCATGTCCAGTGGCCTGAGCTCATGACCTAGAGTCGTTGATGTCATCCACAACCCTGAGTTGTTCATAGCATTTAAAGTTATGGGCTAACGACCTAGAGTCATTCATGCCAACCATAACCTAAAGTGATTATAGCATCTAGAGCCTTAAGCTCACGACTCGGAGTCATTCATGTCATCCACAAACTTGAGCTATTACATATCATCTAGAGGCTTGAGCTCATGATGCAGAATTGTTAATATCATCCACCGCTCTGAGCGATTCATAGCATTTAAAGGATTGGGCTTATGGGATCCTCAATCATTCTTATCATCTACAACTCTGAGTGCTTTAGAGCATCTAGAGCCTTGTGCTCATTATCCGTAGTCGTTCATGTCAACCAAATCCTTGAGTCGTTCATAGCATCTAAAAGCTTGAGCTCACTGGATCTCGAGTCTTTCATATCATTCACAACTCTAGGTTGTTCATAGCATTTAGAGCCTTGAGTTCCTAACCCGGAGTAGCTCATGTCATCTAGAGCCCTGAGTTGTTCATACCATCCAAAGCCTCGAGTTGTTCATAACATTGAGAGCCCTAAGCTCATGACCTATAGTATCTCATCTCATCCCCACCCCTAAGCTGTTCATAGCATCTAGAGCCCTGAGCTTACGTCCTGGAGTCGTTCATTTGATTTTTTGAAGCCTTAAGCTCACGACCCGGAGTCATTCATGTCATCCACAGCCTTGACCTATTCATATAGCCTCTAAAGGCTTGAGCTCATGATGCAGAATCATTCATATCATCCAATCCTAGAACGATTCATTGCATTTAGAGGCTTAAGCTCACAAGATCCTAAGTCATTTATATCATCTACGGATTTGAGTTGTTCATTGCTTATAGAACGCTTAACTCACGACGAGGAGTCTTTCATGTCAGCCACAGCCTTAAGATGTTCATAGTATCTAGAGGCATGAGTTCATGACTCGATGTTGTTGATGTCATCCAGAGCCTTGAGTTTTTCACAGCATTTAGAGCCCTAAGCTCACGAACCGGAGTCATTCATACCAACCACAACCTAGAGTTGTTCATAGCATTTAGAGCCCTGAGCTCAGTTCTCAAAGTCATTCATGTCATCCACAACCCTAAGCTTTTTATAGCATTCAAAGCTTTAAGCAGTTCGTAGCATCCAAATCCCTAAGCTCACAACCCAGAGTAGCTAATCACATCCACACTCTTGAGCAGTTCATATAATCTAGAGCCCTAAGCTTATGACTTGAAGTTGTTGATATGGTTTTCGAGAGCCCAGAGTTCCTGACCTAGAGTTGTTCATGTCATCCACGACCCTAAGTTGTTCATAGCACTAGTGCATATTATCTATATCCCAGAATGGTTCATAGCATCTAGAGGCTTGAGCACATGAGATCCTAAGTCGCTCATATCATGTACAATTCTGAGCTATTCATAGCTTCTAGAGCCCTGAACTCACAACCCAAAGTCTTTCATGTCAACCACAACCCTGAGGTGTTTAAAGTATCTAAAGGCCTAAGCTTTCTTCCTAAAGTTGTTCATGTCATCCACAACCTTGAGTTGTTCATAACATACATAGGCTTGAGCTCATGACATAAAATCGTGAATATCATTAACCTCCTGAGGGATTCATACCATCTAAAGGGTCGAGCTCACGGGATGTCGAGTTGTTCTTATCATCCACAACTCTTAGTTGTTCATAGCATCAAGAGCCCTAACCTTATGGGATCATGAGTCATTCATATCATTCAGAACTCTAGGTTATTCATAACATCCAGACACCGAGCAAATGACCTAAGTAGCGTATGTCATCCACACCTCTAAGAGGTTGATAGCATCTAGAGCCTTGAGCTTACGACTCAGAGTTGTTCATGTTAACCACAATGTTGAGTTGTTCATAGTATCTAGATCCCTAAGCTTGTGATCCGATGTCGTTCATGTCATCTAGAGCCCTGAGTTGTTCATAAAATTTAAAGGCTTCAACTCACGACCTGGAGTCTTTCATGTCAACCACAACCCTAAATTGTTCATAGTATCTAAAGCATTGAGCTCATAACCCGATGTTGTTCATCTCATCCATAGACTTGAGCTGTTTATAACATTTAGAGGCCTGAGCTTATGAGAATCATTCATGTCATCCATAACTTTGATATGTTCATTGCATCTAGAGCCCTAAGCTCACGACCCAAAGACTTTCACATCATCGACAAGAATGACCTATTCATAGCATCTAAGGCCTTGAGCTCACAACCCGAAGTCATTTATGTCAGCCACAACCAAAATTTGTTCATAACATCTAGAGCCTTGAGCTCACAACCTAGAGGAGCTCATATCATCCACAACCCCGAGCTATTCATAGCATCTAGAGCCTTGAGCTCATGACTCAGAGTAGCTCATGTCATCCACAACCTTGAGGTGTTCATAGCATTAAGATCCCTGACCTCACAACCTGGAGTTGTTCATGTCAACCACACCCTAGAGCTATTCATAGCATCTAGTGCCTTGAGCTCACAAACCAGAGTAGTTCATGTCCTTCAAAGCCTTGAGTTACTAATAGCATTTAAAGCCTTGAGCTCACCACCCGGAGTCACTCATGTCAACCCCAACCCGAAGCTATTCATAGCATTTAGAGCCTTGAGCTCAAGAATTGGAGTCATTCATATGAACTACAGCCTAGAGCTATTTATAACGCCTAGAGCCTTGAGCTCACAATCGATAGTTGTTCATGTCATCCATAACCTTGAGTTGTTTAAAGCATCTAGAGCCTTGAGCTCACAACTTGGAGACTTTCATATCATTGACAACCTTGAGCTATTCATAGCATCTAAAGCCTTAAGCCTATGACCCGGAGTCGTTGATGTCAAGTACAACCCTGAGCTATTTATAGCATATAGAGGCTTAAGCTCATGACCTAGAGGAGCTCACGTAATCCAAAATCCTAAGTTGTTCATAGCACTTAGAGATGTGAGCTCATGACCTAGAATAGCTTATGTCATCCATAACCCTGAGCCATTCATAGCATCAAGAGCCTTAAGCTCCCAACTCATAGTCTTTTATGTCATTGACAGCCCTAAGCTATTTATAGCATCTAGAGCACTGAGCCAATGACCTGAAGTCTTTCATGTGAACCATAGCCTAGAATTTTTCATTGCATCTAAGGCCCTAAGCTCATGACCTAAAGTCATCCATGTCATCCACAACCCTGTGCTACTTATAGAATATAGAGCCCTGAGCTCATGACCTGGTGTCTTTCATGTCATCGATACCCCAAAGCTACTCGTAGCATTTAGAGCCAAGAGTTCATGCCTCATAATGGCACATGTTATCAACAACCCTAAGTTGTATGTAGCATCTAAAGCCTTGAGCTCATGACTTAGAGTTATTCATGTCAAAAACAACCCTGAGATGTTCACAATATCTATAGCCCTTATCTCACAACCTCAAGTAATTCATGTCATCCAAAACCCTAACATGTTCATGGCATTTAGAGCCCTGTGCTCATGAGCCAGAGGAGCTCATGTCATCCACAATGCTAAGTTGTTCATAATATCAAGAGCCGTAAGCTCACGACCTAGAGTAGCTTATGTCATTCACAACCCTAAGTTGTTCATAGCATCAAGAGCCTTAAGCTCACAACCTGTAGTATTTTATGTCCTCAATAGCCCTAAACTATTCATAGCATCAAGAGCCCTCAGCTCATGACCCCAAGTCATTGATTTCAAGCACGACCAAGTGTTGTTGATAGCATATGGTGCCCTAAGCTCATGAAAAAGAGTAGCTCGTGTCATCCACAACATTGAGGTGTTAATAGAATCTAGAATCATGAACTCATGACCTAGAGTCATTCATATCAACCACGACCTAATGTTATTCATGGCATCTGGAGCCTTAAGCTTAAGATCAAGAGTGGCTCATGTCATTGACAACCCTGAGCTGTCATAGAATCTGAACCCTTGAGCTCATGACCTGGAGTCATTCATGTCAACCATAACCCTAAGATGTTCATAATATTTATAACCCTTAGCTCAAAACCCTGAGCCATTCATGTCATCCACAACCCTAAGCTTATGACCTAGAGTCTTTCATGCCTTCAACTGCCCTGAGCTGTTCAAAGCATATAAAGTCCAGAGCTCACGACTTGGAGTCATTCATATCAACCACAACCTAAAGTTGGTCATCAAATCTAAAGCCTTAACCTGAAGACCCAGAGTTGTTCATAGCATTTAGGGCCTTGAGCTCACGACATAGACTTATTCATGTCAACCATAACCCAAAGTTATTCATAACATCTAAGGCCTTGAGCTCATGACATAGGCTCATTCATTTCAACCACAACCCAAAGCTATTCATACCATATAGAGCCTTGAGGTTATAACCCAAAGTAGGCCACGTTATTCGTAGCCTTGACCTATTCACAGAATCTAGAGCCTTGAGCTCACGACTAGGAGTTGTTCATGTCAACCATAGCCTTGAGTTGTTCATAGTATGTAGAGCCCTAAGCTCACAACCCATAGTCTTTCATGTCATCGACAACCCTGAGCTCTTAACAGCATCTAGAGCCTGAAGCTCACAACCCGGAGTTGTTCATGCCAACCATAACCTAGCATTGTTCATAGCATTTAGAGCCTTAAGCTCACGACCTAGAGTAGCCCATGTTATCCACATCCTTAAGCCATTCTTTGCATCTAGAGTTCTCCGCTCATGACTTGGAGTCGTTGATGTCAACCATAACCTAGATCTTTTCATACCATCTAGAGCCCTTACCTCACGACCTAGAGTCTTTCATGTCATCCATATCCCTGTGTTATTGATAGTATATAGAGCTCAAAGCTCATTACACAGAGTCATTCATGTCAACCATAACCCAACATTGTTCATAGCATCTAGAGCCCTAAGCTTACGACCTAAAGTAGCCTTTATTATCCACAATTCTCAATTGTTCATAGCAATTAGTGCCCTAATCTCATAACCTAGGGTCGTCATGTGAACCACCACTTTAAGTTGTTCATAGTATTTAGAGCCTTGAGTTCATGCCCATAGTCTTTCATGTCATTGACGGTCCTGATTTATTTCAAAAATTATGAGCCCTAAGCTCACGAGTCGAAGTCGTTCATGTCAACCATTGCCTAGAGTTGTTCATATCATCTAGAGCCCTGAGCTCACGACCTAGAGTAGCTCATATTAGCGACAACCCTGAGCTATTAATAGCATCTAGAACCCTAACCTCATGACTCAGAGTCATTCATATCAACCACATCCTAGAGTTATTCATAGCATCTAGAGTCTTAAGCTCAAGACATAGAGTGGCTGATGTCATCCACAACCCTGAGTTGTTCATAGGATTTAGAGCTTTGAGATCTCAACCTAGAGTCTTTCATGTCAACCATAACCTAGAGTTGTTCATTGCATCTAGGGCCTTCAGCTCACGAAATAATCTCATACATGTCATCAACACCCTTGAGCTATTCGTAGAATTTAAAGCTTGAGCTCACCACTCGGAGTCTTTCATGTCATAAAAAACCTTAAGTTGTTCATATCGTCTAGAGCTTTAAGCTCATAACCTAAAGTCGTTCATGTCAACCACAACCTAACATTGTTCATAGCATTTAGAGCCCTAAGTCGTTCTTAGCATATAAAACCCCGAGCTCACACCTCGGAGTCGTTCATCTTAACCATAGCCCAGAGTTATTCATTGAATCTAGAGCCCTTACCTCATGACCTAAAGGTGTTCATGTCATTTATAGCCCTAACTTGTTCATAGAATCTAGAGCTTTGAGCTCATGACATGATGTTGTTCATTCATCTAGCGCCCTAAGGTCACAACCTAGAGTAGCCCATGTTATCCACATCCCTTAGTTGTTTATAGCAACTTAAGCCTTGAGCTCACTACTTAGAGTAGTTCATGTCAACCACAACCTTAAGTAGTTCATAGTATCTATAATCCTTAGCTCATGACGTGTAATCTTTCATGTCATCGACAACTTTGAGTTATGCATAGCATCAGGAGCCTTGAGCTCAAAACCTAGAGTCGTTCTTGTCAACCACAACCCAAAGCTATTCATAGCATTTAGAGCCTTGAGCTTGATTCATGCCTAATTGGTGTCTCAGCTGATTTGTGTCCAGTTGGTGCTCCTTGATTGAGGAAGTAATCAACAAAATTTATAACCTATTACACCATATACTAGGGTAGCAAAGACAAAGCTACTATAGCATAGTGGCTCTAGGATCGTTCACTGGGATGGGTTTTCACTTCACAACTGATATTAGTTCAAAAATGAATTGGTGCCTTTTCATTTCAAGGTTAGCTTTAAAAGAAAACATAAAGATGTTTGAATGAAAAACAAAGGTTTGGTTTTAAACTAACCAAAAATAGTAACTGATTTTACTTACAAAGAAAAGTGTTTCTTGGAGTTTCAGATTACTAGGCTCAGATTCCTCATACAAAAAAGGGAGTTCTGGTCACTTGTTTCTTTTCCTCGCATTAGAGAATTAACATATAGTTCCTTCTCCAACCGGTGTTGTATAGATGCTTCCCATTAATGGGTTCAAACACTAAATCCCTCTCACTGATGCATCTTGCAATGGCTCATACCTCTCACCTAGCACTTGCCATTCAAGGTGATCTTTAACCTTGGATTTCCTTTCTCAAGCTCACAAGAGATAACTAATGGATGTCTCCTTAGAGTCCAAAAGCTTACCAAGTGTTGGAAATTCTAGAAAATCCTACCTTTAAGTCACCTCCCAAAGGCTCGCAAAGGGTAAACTAGTGCATCTCCATGGACGGAGATCACTTGCCTTACCAAGTGTTGGCCCAGGTGATTTAAAGGCGTTTTAAGTTAACTAAAAAGATAAAAACCATCAACAGGTCACACTTTCTCTTCATTAAAAACTAAAACAACAAAACTTCCAATTTATGCATGAAGAAACTTACCTGGCTTTCTTCACTCCAAGAGACAAAGAGCCTAGCCTCTCATCCTCTGAGGAAAAATCCTCAGAGTTTGATTGGCTAGAAAGAAAAATAAAGAGAAAACAAGATTATATAGGAAAAACAGAGCAAGTGCTCTGTTCGTTGATTCTATATATGATATATTATATGATGGATTATATATTTTACAATGGATGCAAGGGAGTTTATATAGGAAGGTAATTTACCCTTCCTTGGATACTTCCTAGCTAAGGAATTACATGAGTGGCTGAATACAAGGAGAACATAGAAATTTAGACACAAAAATATCACAAGAGTCGGTGCACAACTATTGGGAAGCTTCAGGACCGTTTCGCAGGTGAAAATGAGGTCTGCGAGATTTCGCAGATGTACAAAAAGGGCTGCGAAATTACTTCGCAGCAAAAGGCTGATTTTGAAGCGCTGCGAAGTTGGCTTTCATCTTGCAGTGTTTGGCTTCCATCGTGGCATGAAACTTCAGGGGAAAACCATAGCACTGTGCAAAAAGGCTGCGAAATCATTCCGCAACAAAAGGGTGATTTCACAACACTTTGCTGAATCCTTCCTTCAGCTTGGATCAGTTGTCTTTCAAAGGCTGTAACTTCCTCATTTCAGCTCTAAATCATACACGGTTTGAAGCATTGGATTCTTGACTTCCTGAGCTTTGAAATGGTATATAGAATGTGGAAAATGGACTTCGGGAAGTGCTCCAAAAGTGCAAAGGAAGACTGCAGCTGTTGTCCTCTATTTTCTTCTTTGCTTTTCTCCTCTTTGCTTCTCTCCTTGCATTCCAGATTTGCTTATGGCAAAGGACTTCAAAGCTTTGGTTTTTCATGTTTCTGAGCTTTCCATTGCTTTGCCATGGATTCCAAATAACTCTCCTCAATCTCATATTGCTTTGGTGATCAAAAAGCTATCAAAACACCAAAACTTAACACAATTTGATTAGAATTGATTGCAAGGGTCCTTAACATGTTAATTGGGTTAAAAGGCAATAACTACTACTCAAAAGTGTTTAAAAGAGTTAATTACAAGCTATGAAAAAGCACTTTTTGAGTAGTAATCACTCCCCCCAACCGACATATTGCTAGTCCCTTAGCAATGAAGGAAAGAAAAATAAAATAAAAGTACCATAATTTACAACATCATGCTGATCACTTCAAAAAATGTTTAAGTGGCATGACTGATCTAACTCTCACATGGAACATTAAAGAAATAAAACTCAAACTTCAATAGGAGCTATCAAATAATTTGCCTAGTCACAATTCTTAAAGAGAAGTCATTATACAAATTTAAGCTTTAAAATCATTTCCACTTCCAAAGGACCAAACCTTACTCTTCCACAAAAATCTAAGTGTTATTTATTAGTTTCCGAATATAGTATGTTGAACTAATCTCTCCCCCCAACCTAGTTTTTTTTTTTTCAAAGCTTAGCAAACTAATCAACCTCCAATAGGCTAAGAACGCACCTCTTTTCTTTCACAATTTTTTTCTTGTAGGAGTGCAAAGCTTAAAGGCATTCTTTTCTAAATTGTCCATGTAAGGGGGGTCCATCGATGACTCCCAACCAATCAAGGTTTAGGGCATCAAGCTTTAAGGATCTTTCAACCACTAACTCCTCGGATTTCACCCTGTGCTGCGGAGTGGCACTCGTGTGCCATTCCTGGATTCGCAGTTGCGAAAACTTTCGCAGAGGATTGAAAAGTGTTGCGAACTGATTTCGCAACAAAAAGCCGTTTTCGCAGAGAATTCCTTCTTAGCTGCGAAATCTCGCAGAGCTCTTTTCCTCCCCTGTTTTTGCCCTGTTTTTGCTCCGTTTTTGCTCCGAATGACTTCTTTCAATTTCTTTGCAATTCCTCCTGATTTTGATCATCCAAAAACCTATATTACATCAAAACAACGTAGAATTAAAGCATTAAAATCAAAATTAAAGCATTGAAATCAAAATTAAAACAAGAAATTAATAAAACAAAAAGATATGGACTAGCTAGTCTTTAAAAAGACTAAGTCCATCAAAAAATTTGATCCTGACTTAGCTTGCCCGGATCCCATATGAAGTTTGCATCTCTCACTTAAGGCTTGCTATGTATGATGGCAACAAAACCAATTCCCTTTTTGCCATACAAAGCTTGGAGAAAAAGCGGATGCATGTGTTTCTTCATTTCTTCCTTGATGACTATCCTCTGTGGTTCTTCATCTAATTTAAGATCATAGTCATCTTTCTCTGTACTTTTCCCCTTTCTCTTTCCTTTGATTTCCTCCCTCTTTTCTTTCTCTGTTTCACTCTCAACCTCATGCTCTAGCTTGCATATGGGCAGATCAACCTCTTTACCACTCCTCAGAGTGATCACTTCTTTGACTTCCCTTTTTTGTGAAGATTCTCCCTCCTTAGCCTCCATTTCATGGATACTCATGGAATTTTGATAAGGTTGAGAAGGAGAGTTTCCTTTTTCTTGCATTGTGTTGAGGTTGGCAAACCTTGAGATTGAATCTTGGAGATTATCTATCTTTTGAGATAGATCATGTTGCTTTCCATCCATCATTTTCTCTACACTGTCAATTCTTTGACTGAGCTGAGCATTGATGGATTTGTTAGCTTCAACAAAGTCTTCCATGACCTTGTTAAGATTCATCATAGCTTGTTCAAGGTTTGAGGCTTGTTAAAGTGCTTGAACATGTTGCTGGTACTGAGGTGGCTGTGGTTTCCAAGAGAAATTTGGATGGTCCCTCCAATTGGAATTGTAGGTGTTGCAATCACCAAACATTTCCCTCTCCTTTGGAATGATAGGACACTCTTCAACCAAGTGCTCATAAGATAGACAAATGGCACAAGGCATAGCTTGCACTTCTTGCATGTTCTTCATTTCTAGCTCATCCAATCTCCTTTCCATGGCTGCAATCTCTGCCTTCATGTCCATGTCGTCATTCAAAATATACATCTCACCCTTAGCTTTAGGTTGAGACGTCATTCTTCCCATATCTCTAGCATTTGGTTCATCCCATCTTCTTGAAACTTCAGCCACATAACTCATGAAGTTCATGGCTTCCTCTGCTATCTCGTATTCAATATGACATGCACAACTAGCAATTTGTGAATTAAAAACAGAGAACACAAAAGAAAACAAAACAAAAACAATTCAAAGAAAGAAAATTAAGGTAAACTAAAAACTAAATAAAAGGTATACTAAAATATGAACAAAGAAAGAAACAAAAACAAATAAAAAGAGTTAGTAAAAGGAAAAGAAAAGTCACCAAACTTGTGATGAAGAACACAAGTGTTCTCAAAATATCATATCACTGCAAAGTGGCACCATCCCCGGCAACGGCGCCATTTGATTCATGCCTAATTGGTGTCTCGTCTGATTCGTGTCCAGCTGGTGCTCCTTGATTGAGGAAGTAATCAACAAAATTTATAACCTATTACACCATATACTAGGGTAGCAAAGACAAAGCTACTATAGCATAGTGGCTCTAGGATCGTTCACTGGGATGGGTTTTCACTTCACAACTGATATTAGTTCAAAAATGAATTGGTGCCTTTTCATTTCAAGGTTAGCTTTAAAAGAAAACATAAAGATGTTTGAATGAAAAACAAAGGTTTGGTTTTAAACTAACAAAAAATAGTAACTGATTTTACTTACAAAGAAAAGTGTTTCTTGGAGTTTCGGATTACTAGGCTCAGATTCCTCATACAAAAAAGGGAGTTCTGGTCACTTGTTTCTTTTCCTTGCATTAGAGAATTAACATATAGTTCCTTCTCCAACCGGTGTTGTATAGATGCTTCCCATTAATGGGTTCAAACACTAAATCCCTCTCGCTGATGCATCTTGCAATGGCTCATACCTCTCACCTAGCACTTGCCATTCAAGGTGATCTTTAACCTTGGATTTCCTTTCTCAAGCTCGCAAGAGATAACTAATGGATGTCTCCTTAGAGTCCAAAAGCTTACCAAGTGTTGGCAATTCTAGAAAATCCTACCTTTAAGTCACCTCCCAAAGGCTCGCAAAGGGTAAACTAGTGCATCTCCATGGACGGAGATCACTTGCCTTACCAAGTGTTGACCCAGGTGATTTAAAGGTGTTTTAAGTTAACTAAAAAGATAAAAACCATCAACAGGTCACACTTTCTCTTCATTAAAAACTAAAACAACAAAACTTCCAATTTATGCATGAAGAAACTTACCCGGCTTTCTTCACTCCAAGAGACAAAGAGCCTAGCCTCTCATCCTCTGAGGAAAAATCCTTAGAGTTTGATTGGCTAGAAAGAAAACTAAAGAGAAAACAAGATTATATAGGAAAAACAGAGCAAGTGCTCTGTTCGTTGATTCTATATATGATATATTATATGATGGATTATATATTTTACAATGGATGCAAGGGAGTTTATATAGGAAGGTAATTTACCCTTCCTTGGATACTTCCTAGCTAAGGAATTACATGAGTGGCTGAATACAAGGTGAAAATGGAAATTTAGACACAAAAATATCAGAAGAAAAGATCTAAAAGAGTCGGTACACAACTATTGGGAAGCTTCAGGACCGTTTCGCAGGTGAAAATGAGGTCTGCGAGATTTCGCAGATGTACAAAAAGGGTTGCGAAATTACTTCGCAGCAAAAGGCTGATTCCAAAGCGCTGCGAAGTTGGCTTTCATCTTGCGGTGTTTAGCTTCCATCGCGGCGTGAAACTTCAGGGGAAAACCATAGCACTGTGCAAAAAGGCTGCGAAATCATTCCGCAACAAAAGGGTGATTTCACAACACTTTGCTGAATCCTTCCTTCAGCTTGGAGCAGTTGTCTTTCAAAGGCTGTAACTTCCTCATTTCAGCTCCAAATCGTACACGGTTTGAAGCATTGGATTCTTGACTTCCTGAGCTTTAAAATGGTATATAGAATGTAGAAATGGACTTCGTGAAGTGCTCCAAAAGTGCGAAGGAAGACTGCAGCTGCTGTCCTCTATTTTCTTCTTTGCTTTTCTCCTCTTTGCTTCTCTCCTTGCATTCCAGATTTGCTTATGGCAAAGGACTTCAAAGCTTTGGTTTTTCATGTTTCTGAGCTTTCCATTGCTTTTCCATGGATTCCTAAAGAACTCTCCTCAATCACGGATTGCTTTTGTGATCAAAAAGCTATCAAAACACCAAAACTTAACACAATTTGATTAGAAACGATTGCAAGGGTCTTTAATATGTTAATTAGGTTAAAAGGTGATAACTACTACTCAAAAGTGTTTAAAAGAGTTAATTACAAGCTATCAAATAGCACTTTTTGAGTAGTAATCACTCCCCCCAACTGACATATTGCTAGTCCCTTAGCAATGAAGGAGAGAAAAAATAAAAATAAAAGTAATAAATTTACAAAATCATGTTGATCACTCCAAAAAATGTTTAAGTGGCATGATTGATCAAACTCTCACATGGAACATAAAAGAAATAAAACTCAAACTTCAATAGGAGCTATCAAATAATTTGCCTAGTCACAATTCATAAAGAGTAGGCATTATGCAATTTTAAGCTTCAAAATAATTTCCACTCCTAAAGGTCCAATCCTTACTCTTCCAAAAAAATCTGTGTGTTATTTATTAGTTTCCGGATATAGTATGTCAAACTAATCTCTCCCCTCAACCTAGTTCTTTTCAAAGCTTAGCAAACTAATCAACCTCCAATAGGCTAAGAACGCACCTCTTTTCTTTCACAATTTTTTCTTGTAGGAGTGCAAAGCTTAAAGGCATTCTTTTCTAAATTGTCCATGTAACGGGGGTCCATCGATGACTCCCAACCAATCAAGGTTTAGGGCATCAAGCTTTAAGGATTTTTCAACCACTAACTCCTCGAATTTCACCCCAGACTTTTGAGAATGAATTTTTAATACCCAATCACCTAAATATGTTAAACTCCACCTATTCACCCATGTAATGAGCATTGAGGTCGGTGACTCCCAACCAATGAAGGCTTAGGGCACCAGGTTTTAAAGATTTTCACCATATACCCCTCAGACCTTACTCGGGCTTCAAGGCAAGTAAAACATTTTTTTTTTTATTTTTACAGGCTCATTAGCCTTTTATAAGGTGTCTCAACACTATTAACATGAGGTCAAAGGTACCAAGTCTAAAATTTCCTAAGTAAATGGGGAAAATAGTTTTTCATCTTATACCCGGAACCTAGTGTGCACAGTGTGTGAATAGCTTAAAGTGGAAGAACTAAGGTTGAAATCAATAGAAGTTTCAACAATTCATCAACTTTAATAAAAATAATACAAACTCTAAGTCAAGTAAAAAGAACAAAAAATTCAATTTCTCTCATTTCATTTTGAAACTTTTTCATTAATAGCCATGGAGAGTAGCAATTTTTTTTTTTAAATTAATCAAAAGGCAACTAAATTACCAAAATAACTTAGCATTAATAACAAAAACTTCCTTCCTCAACTCTCCCCTCAACCAAGCTGAACATTGTCCTCAATGTGACAAAAGCGATTGAACAATAGGGAGGAAGTGGTACCTCTGCCTCTCCTGTAGGAGGCTCCTGATGGGGCAAAGGCTGATCAACAAAAGGAGGGGTCTGTGGTGGCTCTGAAAAGCTGGGAAAGGCATGCTCAGGAGCTGATGTAATGCCTTGATGATGCTGGATCTGCCTCAAGATGGCAGTGTGCTGGGCCTGAGTGGTAAGAATCTTGGACTGTAGTGCTCTGTTCCCTTTGTTTTGCTCCCCTGTTTTCCCCTTGACTTCATTCTTCAGGCTTTCCTACCTGCATGTTAACACAAAAACCAATTCAAACCACATTAGAATGAAATTAAGGTCAAAAATAAAAATCAAAACATGCATATACACAAGAAAAAACACTAGATTAAACTAAAATTAACGCAAAAGCAAACAAAAAGAGGATGAACTTTTTAGTCTTTGAAGAGACTAAGTTCAACCATGAACTGATTGTTTTCATGTTTGAGGTGGATCAAGGAGGATGAATTCCTCCTTGTCTGGGGAAAATGATTCTATATAGGGCTTGAGACGATGCCCATTCACTTTGAAAGTTCGAGTGCTCTTGAAGTTGAGTAGTTCCACTACTCCATTTGATTGCATGTCATGAATTATGAAAGGACCGTCCACTTGATTTCAATTTTCCCAGAAAAAGATGAAGTTTAGAGTCATAAAGCAAGACTCTTTGTCCCTTGGTAAAATTCTTCTGGTTTACCAACTGATCATGCCATTTCTTCAACCTTTCTTTTGCAATTTTTGAATTGAGGTAAGCATCATTCCTCATTTCCTCCAATTCTTTCAAATCCAAACATCTCTTTAACCCAGCTCTTGTCAAATCCATGTTGAGCTTCTTGATTGCCCACCATGCTTTATATTCAACCTCTACTGGAAGATGGCACGCTTTGCCATAAACAAGGCAATAAGGAGACATTCAAGAATGGTCTTATAAGCGGTCCTATAAGCCCATAATGAATCCAGGAGCTTAATGGACCAATCCTTCCTATTCACATTCACCACCTTCATTAGTATATTCTTGATTTCCCGGTTGGCTAACTCAACTTGGCCACCTGTTTGAGGGTGATAAGGTGTAGCTACCTTGTGCTTGACCCCATATTTGGCTAGAAGAGTCTTAAAAGGCTTGTTGCAAAAGTGGGTTCCTCCATCACTGATAATGGCCTTAGGCACTCCAAACCTTGAAAAGATGTTCTCCTTGAGAAATTTGAGAACCACCTTATGATCATTGCTCCTACATGGGATTGCTTCAACCCACTTAGAGACATAATCCACTCCCACCAAAATGTAGGAGTGTCTAAACGACATTGGAAATGGTCCCATGAAGTCTATCCCCCAAACATCAAAGACATCCACTATCAAGATGGGGTTCAAGGGCATCATATTCAGGTATGTTAGCTTCCCTAGCCTTTGACACCGATCACATCCCTTGCACATAGAGTGGGCATCCTTGAAAGAGAGGGCCACCAAAAACCTGATTGGACCACTCTCATGGTTATTTTCTGGGAAGCAAAATGACCTCCACATGCAGTATCATGACAATGGGATAGAATTCCTAATTGCTCTTGTTCAGGAACACATTTCCTTATGATTTGATCCGCACAATATTTGAAGAGAAAAGGCTCCTCCCAATAATAGGCATGGATCTTAGCAAAGAAATGCTTCTTGTCTTGGGCACTCCACTCACTTGGAACTTCTCCAGTAACCAAGTAATTTGCAATGTGAGAATACCATGGAGCTACCTCTATTGACATGAGAGACTCCTCAGGGAAGTCATCATTGATAGGTAGACCATGTGAGTCATGTGCTATCACAAGTCTTGACAAGTGGTCAGCTACCACATTTTCTACTCCCTTTTTATCCCGGATTTGGAGATTGAATTCTTGAAGCAAAAGGATCCATCTTATCAATCTTGCCTTGGCATCTTGCTTGGTTAGCAAGTACTTCAAAGCAGAATGGTCAGTGAACACCACTATAAAGGACCCTACCAAATAGGCACGAAACTTATCCAAGGCAAAAACTACTGCCAACAACTCCTTCTCAGTAGTTGTGTAGTTTTTGAGCCTCATTCAAAGTTTTGCTTGCATAATAAATCACATAGGGCTTTCCATCTTCTCTTTGCCCCAAAACAGCCCCCATAGCAAGATCACTTGCATCACACATTACCTCAAAAGGTAATTTCCAATTTGGGGCTCTCACTATTGGTGCAGTTGTGAGGAATTGCTTCAGTTCCTCAAAACTCTTCTGACATTTCTCATCCCACACAAACTTGGCATCCTTTACCAAGAGTTCACAAAGAGGTTTTGAGATTTTTGAGAAATCCTTAATGAACCTCCTATAGAACCCGACATGTCCTAGGAATTGCCTAATTCCTTTAACATTTGTGGGAGGTGGCAACTTAACAATTAGCTCCACCTTTGCCTTATCTACCTCAATGCCATTCTTGGAGATTATATGTCCTAAGACAATTCCTTGTTGTACCATAAAATGGCACTTCTCCCAATTTAGCACTAGGTTTTCTCAATACATCTTTGGAGAACAGCTTCTAAATGCAACAAACACTCCTTATAAGAACCTCCATATACAGTGATGTCATCCATGAAGACTTCCATGATGCGCTCCACCATATCACTGAAGATGCTTAGCATACATCTTTGGAAAGTTGCAGGTGCATTACATAGACCAAAGGGCATCCTCCTATAGGCAAAAGTACCAAAGGGGCAAGTGAAGGTTGTCTTTTCTTGATCTTCCAAATCAATCTCTATTTGGAAGTACCCCGAGTAACCATCCAAAAAACAGTAGAAAGGATGCCCTGAGACTCTCTCAAGGACTTGGTCCATGAAAGGCAATGGGAAATGGTCCTTCCTAGTCACTGAATTCAACCTCCTGTAGTCTATACACACCCTCCATCCTGAGGTAAGACGTGTAGAGACTTCCTCCCCTTTCTCATTCTGGATCACAGTAATTCCAGATTTCTTTGGGACTACTTGGGTTGGGCTCACCCACAAGCTATCTGAAATGGGATATATGATCCCTGCTTGAAGTAGCTTCAGAACTTCACCCCTTACCACCTCTTGCATGTGAGGATTCAACCTCCTCTGGGGCTGCCTCACTGGTTTTGCATCTTCCTCCATGTAGATATGGTGGGTGCATACCAAAGGGCTAATCCCTTTCAGATCAGAAATTTGCCATCCAATGGCTTTTTTGCATTTTCTGAGGACTCCCAAAAGACTATCCTCTTGATCACTTGTGAGAGTTGAAGAAACCACCACTGGACATTTCTCATCTTCCTCCAAATATGCATACTTCAAATCAACAGGAAGTGGCTTCAAAACTAGCTTTGGAGGGTCCTCCGTAGCTGCTCCTTGTGAGTCCTCCTTATTGAACAGTGGTAAGATCTCTTCCCGTCTCCTCCAAGGAGACATGATGGCTAACACATCAGAGGGTTCAGGTAACCCTTCTTCAAGCACTCCAAGGCTTTCGTTCAAGCTCTCTTCTAAATTCTTGTCACAATGCTCTTCAACCAAAGTGTTGATCAAGCACACCTCCTCCAATCCTTCCTCCTCTTCGGGTGAAGATGCCTCTTGCATAGGTGGAATATGTTTAGTTCCAAGGTCATGTTTCCAAATGTGAGTTGCATCACCCCATTCCTACAATTGATGATGGCATTGGAGGTAGCTAGGAAAGGTCTCCCAAGGATGATTGGCACATAATTTGCTTCCTTAACAGTGGGATCAGTATCAAGCACCACAAAATCCACGGGATAGTAGAATTTGTCCACTTGAACTAAACATCCTCTATCACCCCCTTGGGATTTTGACTGACCTATCAGCTAAGGAGAGAGATGGTTGTGGGCTTCAATCCTCCAAGTCCCAGTTGCTTATACACAGAGTATGGGAGCAAATTCACACTTGCCCCCAAGTCTAGTAAAGCCTTCTCCACATGTGTCCCTCCAATGTTGACTGAAATGGTGGGACATCCCGATCTTTGTACTTAACTGGAGACTTACACTGAATGATGGCACTTACTTGCTCAGTGAGGAATGCCTTCTTTGTCACATTAACCCTCTCTTGACCGTGCACAAGTCCTTTAAAAATTTTGCATATGTGGGGACTTGCTTGATCATATCAAGTAAGGGTATATTCACCTTCACTTGTCTCAAAACTTCAAGAATTTCTGATGAATTCTTGATTCCCTTCTTTCCATGTAAAGCTTGAGGAAAAGGGGGAGGCATATGTTTCTTCATCATATCCTCTTTAATCACTATCCTTGGCTCTTCTTCAATGCTTGATTTAGATGCATTTTTCTTCCACTCTTCTCTTCTTGGTTATTGCTCTCTTTAACCAAGGTTCTCCTTGACATGAGTTCTTCATCTTGCCTCACCTTAGGCAAGGGTTGATCAACCTCCTTCCCACTCCTCAAGGTGATCACAGCTTTGACCTCCCTCAACTTTGAAGACTCCCCATCTTGGGTTTCAACTTCATGAACACCCTTTGGATTTTGGCTTGGTTGAGAGGGAAACTTTCCTTTCTCATTCACTGTGTTGAGGTTGGTAAGCCTAGAGATGGAGTATTGAATATTATCTATCTTCTGAGATAGATCATTTTGCATCCCATCCATTCTCTTAATTTGAGAACTCTCAACATTTTCAATCTTTTGGTGCAATTGGGAGTTGATTGCCTTTTGTTCACCCACAAAGTCACCCATGACTTTACTTAGGTTCACAATGGCTTGCTCCACTGAAGAGGTTTGTTGAGGTGCTTGGGTTTGTGGTTGGTATGAAGGTGGCTTTGGTTTCCAAGAAAAATTTGGATGGTTTCTCCAGCTTGAATTATAGGTGTTTCCATAAGGTGCATTGTTGTTGGGCCTAAATTGCCCCACAACATTGGCTTGATCACCTAACATCTCCCTCACAGCTGGGATGGTTGGGCACTCATCTACCACATGATCACATGATTGGCAAATGGTGCATGGCATGACATGGGCTTGTGTCTCGGAAATGGCTTGGACTTCATGCATTTTTTTCAACTCAAGTTCTTCCAACCTCCTTGCCATTGTTGCCACCTTAGCTTTCATGTCCATGTCTTCACTTAACATGTACATTCCACCCTTTGGATTTACAGGAGCTTTCATCCTTCCCATTTCTCTTGAGTTGGGCTCATCCCATCCTCTTGATACCTCAGATACATAACTTAAAAAGTCCATGGCTTCTTCCGGATTCTTACTCATAAAATCTCCCCCACACATGGTTTCAAGAATTTGCTTCATGGAGGAAGACATCCCATCATAAAAATAGCTCACCAAGAGCCATGTATCAAAGCCATGATGAGGACAAGCATTGATGGCCTCCATATACCTTTCCCAACATTCATAGAACTTCTCATTTTCTTTGGCAGAAAAGTTTGAGATTTGTCTCTTCAACCCATTGGTCCTATGGGTGGGGAAAAATTTCTTCAAAAATTCGGCCTGAAGATCAACCAATTCCTTATGCTCCTTGGCCTTAAAGAGTTAAGCCATATTTTTGCCTTGTCCTTCAAAGTAAAAGGGAATAGCTTGAGTCTCATCAAGTCTATTGAAGCTCCTCCCTCTCTAAAAGTATTGCACACCTCCTCAAACTCCTTGATGTGGGCATATGGGTTCTCACTCTCCATTCCATGGAAATTTGGTAGGAGGGGCACAATATGGGGGGCCTTATAATCAGCTGCTCAAGAGGAGGTACGATGCATGAGGGTGCACTCATCCTTGGTGGGTGCATTCTATCCCTCATGGATAGATATGCATTTGGATTACCCCCTTGACCTGGTTGAGAATTCTGATCCTCTTGTGGAGGGTCCATGATGTTTACACAGATATCCAACTCTGTGTCTTGAGGATTCTCTATCCTTACTAGTCTTCCCTCTTGGTCCCGAATCCAATAGGGCATGCACAAGTTACAACTTCCCTGAAAACAACAAAGACAACAAAAACAAAAGAAAGCTAGAAGAAAGTTAAGGTTAGAAAGAAAATGAAAGTAAACTTAACAAAAGGAATTCTACAATTAAAAGAAAGGAAATGAAGTTAGTGAAAAAGGAATTCACCAAACTTGTGATGGAAATCACAAGTAGCCTCTAAAAAGTTGTATCACTGTATCGTGGCACCATCCCTGGCAACGGCGCCATTTTGATTCGTGCCCAGTTGGGTATTTTAATAAAAAATATTTATAAATCCTATGACCTTATACTAGCGTAGCAAAGCTACTATAGTATAGCAGCTCTAGGGTCGAACTCTGGGATGGGTTTTCACTCTACTAGTGATAGACTCAAGATTAGAAATTGAGTCTGATGATTTCCTTTGTCAAAAACTTAAAGTTTAAAAGAAAATAAAATTTGTTTTGAAAGTGGTGTTTGAAACTAAACTAACATAGAACTAGGTAAAAATGGAAGAAAGAAAGTCTCCCGGAGCTAAAGGTTGCTAGGATCAAGTTCAGAATGCAAAGTGGGAAATTCCGGATTTTTCTCCTCGTATTGGGGACAACAACATAAAGGATGGTTGTTTCCCGAACCGATATAGGTTTAACAATGAAGATTTAATCCATAAAAAGTCAATAGAAATGGTAGTCAAGTTCCATTAATGGCTTTAGACACTATGGGTCTTCACCTTGAGCCACTTTCCAATGGCTCGTACATGATAACTAATGGTCTTATGTGGATCTAGCAATAAGTATCCACAGAGACCTAAAAGCTTATCATGTATTGGCCATTCAAAGTGATTCTAAGGGATTTAAAGCAAAACTTTAGATTTAAAAGCCATTTATGAACTCCAACTACCTGTATTTAATGCACGAGAGTTTTCCACTTTTGCATCTGGACTTTTCACCTAGCTTCCTTCACTCCAAGAAACCAAAGGTTTAGCCTCTCATCCTCTGGAAAACATCCTCAGAGGTTGTTTGGCTTCCAAGAAAAAGAAAATAGAAGAAAGAAAAGGAAAGCAAAGAGAACCCTAAACAAGCTTCGCTGAGAGCGTTATATGATGATTTTTCAAAGAAATTACAAACTATATATATATATATATATATATATATATATATGGGTTTATTTACCCCTTGTTCTTACTTAAAGACTAAGGAATCCTATGATAGGTGAATTACAAGGAGAGTTTGGGTATTTAGACATCAAATATCTAAAGCAAAATATCCCAAAATATCTAAAAATGTCAGTCGAAAATATCAGGAAGCTTTAGGAGAACACTGCAACTGTGCATAGCTGTTGCAGAGATGGCTGCAAAATGGATCCAGAGGATCACTAGTGTCTGACGAGCCAAGCTGTCCGGAGAATCTGAATTGGCGGCTGCGGATGCTCTCCGGGTAAGCGCTATAAGATGGCCCGGACATGTCTGTCCGGGAAAGTTGAAACGCCTTCCTCTCCCATCAAGCTGTGAGATATCTGGATATGAAAATGTCGGTGGACGAAATTCCGGATGTGAGATATCCCGCTCTGCCAGGCTACCCAGGTGGAATGAGCTATGTCGCAAAAGGGACCGTCTGCGTGTGCAAGGTGTAGAGACCCCTCTCCGGATGACACGGAGTGCGCATGGCTATCCAGATCAACTCCATCCGGATTCCCCGAGCGGAAAGGCGGCGCAATGCTATCCGGATTCCCTAAGCGGAAATGTGGCACAATTCTATCCGGACATCTTTGCCATGGATTCCTAAAGAACTCTCTTTAATCACGGATTGCTTTGGTGATAAAAAAAGCTATCAAAACACCAAAACTTAACACAATTTGATTAGAAAAGATTGTAAGGGTCCTTAATATGTTAATTGGGTTAAAAGGTGATAACTACTACTCAAAAGTGTTTAAAAGAGTTAATTACAAGCTATCAAATAACACTTTTTGAGTAGTAATCAAAATTCATGCTTACTATTGGGAAGAGCCATTCCTATTCAAATATTGTACGGGTCAAATAATCCAGAAGTGCATCCCTGAGCAAGAGCAACATGGGATCCTCAGTCATTGCCACGAAAGTGCATGTGGAGGCCACTTTACTTCTCAGAAGACAACTATGAAAGTGTTGCAATTAGGTTTTTGTTGGCCATCACTCTTCAAAGACGCCCTTACCATGTGTGGAAGTTGTGACAGATGCCAGAGGCTTGGGAAATTAACATGTAAGAACATGATGCCTTTGAATCCCATTTTAATAGTTGATTTTTTTTATGTATGGGGCATTGACTTCATGGGACCTTTTCCTATGTCCTTTGGCTATTCTTACATCTTGGTGGGAGTGGATTATGTTTCTAAATGGGTTGAAGCAATCCCGTGCAAGCGAAATGACCATAGAATTGTTCTCAAATTTCTCAAAGAGAACATCTTCTCCAGATTTGGAGTACCCAAAGCCATAATTAGTGATAGGGGTACTCATTTTTGTAACAAACCGTTCCAAATTCTCTTAGCCAAATATGGGGTAAAGCATAAGGTAGCTACACCTTACCACCTTCAGACTTCTGGGCAAGTTGAGTTAGCCAACCAGGAGATAAATAACATACTGATGAAGTGGTGAATACGAGCAGAAGAGATTGGTCTGTTAGGCTTCATGATTCACTATGGGCTTACAGGACAGCTTACAAGACCATTCTTGGCATCTCTCCTTATCGCCTAGTTTATGGCAAAGCGTGCCATCTCCCAGTTGAAGTGCAATAAAAAGCTTGGTGGGCAATCAAGACACTTAACATGGACTTGAACAGAGCTGACATGAAGAGATTTCTAGACCTTAATGAGATGGAGGAATTGAGAAATAACGCCTATATCAATTCAAACATTGCAAAATAGAGATTGAAAAGGTGGCATGATCAGTTAATCTCCCGCAAACAATTTAAGAAGGGACAAAGAGTCTTGCTTTATGACTCTAAGCTCCATATTTTCCCGGGAAAATTGAAATCAAGATGGATAGGTTAGTTTACTATCCATGAAGTCTATTCAAATGGAGTAGTTGAGCTACTCAGCAGTATTGGGACTTTCAAAGTCAATGGCCAATGTCTGAAGCCATTCTTGGAGCCATTTTCTAAAGACAAGGAGGAAATCAACCTCCTTGAATTACATCAAGCCTGAAGAAAAATGGTTAGATGGGCTTAGTCTGTCAGAAGACACTAAGTCCATATTTTTTGAATTTTTACTTATTGTTTTGTTTTAAATTCTTATAATTCAAGTTTTATAGATTTGATATATGTTTTTAAGTTATAATTTCTAGCTTTAATTTTATTTTATTATGATTTAGATTAAATTTTTTATGATCAAAGCAGGGGAAGTCAAAAATAGAGGAGAACAGGGCATTTCGCACTGGCCATATTCAATGCGAACCCAATGCGAAAAATTTTGCATCAGCTTTTCTCAATGAAAAAAAAAATCCGCATCGCCAAAGCTTAGTGCGAAACCAATGCGAAAAAATTTGCATCGGCCATTCTCAATGTGAATTCAATGCGAAATCAATTCGAAAAATTTCGCATCAGTTTTGCATCACCCATTTTCAGTGCGAACTCAGTGCAAAAATTTTTGCACCACCAATTCTCAATGCGAACTCATTGCGAAAAATTTTTGCATCAGCTTCGCACCACTAATTCTCAATGTGAAAAATTTCGCATCAGCTTTGCACCACCACTACTCAATGCGAAAAATTTCGCATCGCCAATTTCGCATCAGGCATTCTAATTTCGCATAAGCCAATAGCCATGCGAAACGTCTGCGAAACGCCAATGGTCACTTAACGACCAAGAGGTAAGCCAAAAGTCATTTGAATTTTCTATTTAAAGGCCTCCAGCTGATCATTTGGCACAAGTGTCCTCTATTGTATAGACCTCACTGCCGCCTTGAGAAGCAAAATCCTCACCAATCCACGTCCCGCATCCACCAAGGATAAGCAAAGAAATCCGTCTCTCGACCATATCAGCTATGGTGCGCACCAGAGGGGGCCATACAGACCCGTTCGCATCTCGTGAGGCTCAGCCAAGTGCCTCAACTCCTTAGGAGGCATCTCAGGCCTTGACCGTACCAACTCCTGAGAGTAGGGTGCCTTATAGCCTTTCTTAGCGCTGGTATTCGACACGGAGATTGCCAATTTCTCCACCCCAGAGCCATCAGTACGCCGTGTTCCACCAAGGAAAGCCAGAACCTCGGGCCCTGGAGAGACATCTAGTCAGGCTCCAGCTAATTTTCAGGGCCTAGAAGATATTCAGAGACCTTCAGGCATTGCTCCTGAAGTCATCATCAAGAGAACAATGGTTACCGCGCCTCCCATTCCGGGTAATTTGGATTGTAGAGCCAAGCCATTTCACTCTGAGCTCTACTTCGACATGGAGGCTATGCGACAGTAGCCAGACCTTTAGGATTCATTTGGATTGCTCTAGAGGTACCATCTCGAGCGTCTGATGACTCCCAGAGAGTTTTTCTACCCCAGAGTAGCAATGGAATTCTATCAGTCCATGACTACTCAGGACGTATAGGGTTCCATAGCCATTCGTTTCAGTATAGACGGATGTCAGGGTATGTTAGAGGCTAGGCATATTGTTGAGGCTCTCCACATTCCATTTCAACCAGAGGATCCAGAGCAGTTTAGACAGTGGACGTCCACATCTCAGAGAAACATGGTTCGCATTCTATCACGAGGGACTTCTGAAGATACATGCCTGCCACGTAAGGAGCTTCCATCTGAGATTCTCCTAGTAGATGTATTGTGAGGCTTCTCTGCCATATATTAGAGCATATAGGCTACCCTACTGAGCCCCATCTCGAGCACCACCACCATTGTCGAGGGCATTTTACTCTCGACCAATGGACACAGCTAGTAGAGAGGAATTGAGCTTAAGTAGCCTCACCCAGGCCAGTACCTCCAGTACCAGCACAGCCTTACCAGGCACAGTAGGACGAGCATCCCAAAAAGTCTATTCCGTCCACCCCTGCTGCACCATCTATGCCTCAGGTCGCCTCTACTGATCCTCCAGCTACACTACCTGTTCCACCAGCTGTACCTCCTCCATCACAGGACTTTATCACCATTTCTGGCTCAGAGTTTCGTGGCATGGTATTATTATTCAGAACACTCAACGCCACACATGACGCTCTATTCTGAAAGAAGAGAGACATCCGAGATTAATAGGATCAACATTCTATTATTCTTGACCAACATATTGCTATCATTCGTTAGATACAGCAGCATCTGGGTCTTGCACCACCTCAGACTGATATTCCTGGACCATCAGAGCTGAGAGCTCCAGTTGAGGAGATGATTCCAGCTGAGGACACCATCACAGCTGATGTACCACCCCAGGCCACTCACGAGACAGCCCCAAAGCCATCATGTCCTCCAGAGGACCCCACTTCTTGATCATTTCTTTATATTGTATTTACTTAGTATATTAGTTGATATTATATATTTTGGGATTGGATGTATTGCATGATCATTTCATTGTACTTTCTCAGAGTAATATATACATATGATTTTTGCTTATGCTTGGCATTTTCTAACTCCTTTACTCATTAATCTTTTGTTTTTTGAATCATATGGTTTCTCCTATACGACTCAGACTCCATGTCACTAAGGAGGTACCACTTCCTCCCTTTAGTTATAATCGTTCTTGACACATTGAGGACAATGTTGATCTTGGTTGGGGGGAGAGTAAA
This sequence comes from Vitis riparia, assembly GCF_004353265.1. Taxonomy (NCBI): domain Eukaryota; kingdom Viridiplantae; phylum Streptophyta; class Magnoliopsida; order Vitales; family Vitaceae; genus Vitis; species Vitis riparia. The sequence continues at coordinate 707,860 of NW_023269665.1, read as the reverse complement.
GGAAGGGAGTTGTTAATAATGCTAAGTTATCTTGTTAATTTAGTACTTTTTGCTTAATTTTAAAAAGTTTTATTCTACTCTACATGGTTATTAAGGAAAAATTCTCAAAATGAAATGAGAGAAATTGAATTCTTGCCCTTTTATTTGAATAGTAGAGTCATATTATGCTTATTGAGGTTGATGAATTATTGAAACTCCTATTGATTTCAATCTTATTTCTTCCACTTTAATCTTACCACACAATGTGCACTTTAGATTCCGATTATAAGATGATAAACTATCTCACCTCCTGAACTTAGGAAAATTTAGACTTGGTACCTTTGACCTCGTTTTAAATAGTGTTGGGACACCTTATAAAGGGCCAATGAACCTTGAAAAAAAAAAAAAAAAAAAGAAACAGAGAAAAAGAACAAAGTGTTTTACTTGGTTTGAAACCCAAGCAAGGTGCAAGGGGTATATGGTGAAAATCTTTAAAACTTGGTGCCCTAAACCTTAATTGGTTGGGATTCACCGACCTCACTACTCGTTACAAGGGTGAATAAGTGGAGTTAACATGTTGTAGGTGCTTGGTATTAAATTTCAATTTCAAAAGTCTGGGATAAAATTTGAGGAGCTAGAGATCGAAAGATCCTTAAAGCTTGATGCCCTAAACCTTTATTGGTTGGGAGTCATCGATGGATCCCCGTTACATGGACACTTTAGAAAATAATACCTTTAGCATTGCACTCCTACAATGAAAAAAAAAATTGTGAAATAAAAGAGGTACATTCTTAGCTTATTGAAAGTGGTCAATTTGCTGAAGTCTGTAAAAGAACTAGGTTAGGGGGAAGATATTAGCTCAGAGTACTATATTCAAAAGCTAATAAATAACACTTAGATTTTTGTGGAAGAGTACTGATTAAGCCTAGGAGAATGGAAATCCTATCATGACTTAAATTTGCATAATGCCTATTCTTTATGAATTATGATCAGGTAAGAGTTTTGATACCCTCTTGTTGAAGGATGAGTTTTGTTTCTTTAATGTTCCATGTGAGAGTATGTTTTGAAATCATGTCACTTATGATTTTTTGGAAGTGATCAGCATGATTTTGTAAATTATAGTACTATCTTAATTTTTGTTTGGTTTTTCTCTCCTTCATTGCTAAGGGACTAGCAATATGTCGGTTGGGGGGAGTGATCACTACTCAAAAAGTGCTCTTTTATAGCTTGTTATAAACCCTTTTAAACACATTTGAGTAGTAATTAATACCTTTTAACTCAATTTGGCACATTAAGGACCCTTGCAAATATTTTTAATCAATTTTTGGCTAGTTTTGGTGTTTTTGGTAGCTTTTTGATCATTGAAACAAGCCAAGAATGAGGGAGAACTTTTTGTAACCCTTGGGAATTATTTTCCAAGCCAATCAAGAGATGCAAGGAAGAGGATTAGAGAGAGAAATCCATTATGAAGCAATTTTGCATGGTGATGCGAAATCTTCACATGCTATGCGAAATTCAAAGGATAGAAGTTGCAAGGAAATTTTGGAGCAATTCTTGGAGTCCATTTTTTACATTCTATATATCATTTCTAAGATTGGGAAGTCAGGAGTTCAATGCTTCAAATGGTGTGCAATTTGGAGATGAAACGAGGAAGTTATGGCTGTTTGAAGGCGACTGCACAAAGCTGAGGTGGAATTTGGCATTGACATTTCCTGATGCGAAAATTTTTGCATTAACATTCCCTGATGCGAAAATTTTCGCACTAACATTTCTCAATGTGAAAATTTTTGCAGCACACTTTCCCAATGCAAAAATTTCCACACTAACTTTCTCCGATGCGAAATTTTTCGCACCACCTGTCTCCAATGCGAAAATGTAATAGCTAGATATTTTACACCGACTCTTTTAGATCTTTTTACCTTAAGATATTTGGTGTAAATTATCAATTCTCTCCTTGTAATTAGTTGAAGATCTTTTAGGATATTTAGGATATCTAATTAAGAGGTTGAAAATATCTCTCTTTATATATCCTAAGATATCTCCTTGTAAAAAGATTCCTAGAGACAATCCTCGATACATTTTTTCCATATCTCAAAAACCATCTCTGATATCTTTCGTCTCTATGAAAAGGGGATCACTTGTACATGTTTTTAGTAAGAAATATACAGAGCAATGCTCTGCCTTACCTTCTCGTTTTGATTGTATTTTTCATTCTAGCCAAACAACCTCTGAAGATGTTTTCTCAGAGGATGAGTGGCTAAACTTTTTGTCTCTTGGACGGAAGGGAGCTTGGTAAGGGACTCGACTACAAAAGTGAAAGTTTTCCTTGTTTCAATTTTTAATGAAGATGAAGTTGTGACCTGGTAATGGTTTTTATATTTTTAGTTAACTTAAAACGCCTTAAAATCACTTAGGCCAGCACTTGGTAAGGCAAGTGGACTTCATCCATTGAGTTACACTAGTTTATCTCTTGCGAGCCTCTAGTAGGTGGTTTAAAGGTAGGATTTTCTAGAATAGCCAACACTTGGTATGCTTTTGGACTCTAAGGGGACATCCATTAGTTATCTCTTGCGAGCTTGTGAAAGGTAATCCAAGATTAAGGATCACCTTGAATGGCAAATGATAGGTGAGAGGCACGAGCCGTTGTAAGATGCATCAGTGAGAGGGAATTAGCGTTGAAACCATTAATGAGAAGCAACTGTAACACACCGATTGGGAGGATGACTATAGGTTAAATCCCCAATGCAAGGAAAGATCCGAAAATCTCCATTTTTGTATAAGGGACCTGAACCTAGTCACCTGAAAATCCAAGAGAACATTTTCTTTGTAATTAAACTCAGTTACTATTTTTGGTTAGTTTAAAACCAACCTTTTCCAAACCAAAGTTTATGCTTTCTTTTAAAGCTAACTTGGAAAAGAAAAAACACTAATCTAATTCTTTAAACTAATATCAGGTGTGAAATGAAAACCCATCACAGTGAATGATCCTAGAGCCACTATGCTATGTTAGCTAAGGCTATCCTAGTACATGGTGAAAATAGGTTATAAATTTTGTTGATTACTCCCGTCTGAGGATTGAATTAGAAGACACTAGTTGGGGCTCACGAATCATCCCTGAACTCACAACCTGTAGTCTTTTATGTAATCAATAACCCTGAACTATTCATAGCATCAAGAGCCCTCAGCTCACGACCCGGAGTTGTTCATGTTAGCCACAACCAAGAGCTATTGATAGCATCTAGTGCCTTGAGCTCACGAACAAGAGTAGCTCATCTCATCCATAGCCCTAAGCTTTTAATAACATCCAGAGTCATGAGCTCATGACCTGGAGTCATTTATATCAACCACAACCTAGTTCTATTCATAGCATCTAGAGACCTAAACTGAAGACCTAGAGTGGCTCATGTCATTCACAACCTTGAGTTGTTCATAGCATCTAGGCACGACGTAAAGTCATTCATGTCAACCATAGCTTTAAGATGTTATAGTATCTATAGCCCTTAGTTCAAAACCCTAAGTCATTCATGTCATGCATAACCCTAAGCTCATGATTTAGAGTTTTTCATGTCATGCACAACCCTAAGCTCATGATTTAGAGTTTTTCATGTCATTAACAACTTTGAGATATTCATAAAATCAAAATTCCAGAGCTCACGACCTGGATTCATTCATGTCAACCATTGCCCAGAGCTGCTAATACCATATAAAGCCCTAACTTGATGACTTAGAGTCTTTCATGTAAACAATTGCCCAGAGCCCTTCATACCATCTAGGGCTCTGAACTCATGAAACAGAGTGTTCATGTCAACCACAACCCAACGTTGTTCATAGCAACTAGGGCTCTAAGCTCCTGACCTAGAGTCATTCATGTCATCTAAAACCCTATTTGCTAATTAAATCTAGAGCCTTAAGCTCACAACCTGGACTCTTTCATGTCATCAGGAACCTTAAGTTGTTCATAGCACCTAGAACCGTGAGCTCACCCCCTGGAGTCGTTCATGTCAACCACATCCCAGAGAAATTCATAGCAACTAAACCCTTGAGCTCACACCTAAAGTGGCACTTGTCTTCGAAAATCATAAGTTATTCATAGCATCTAAAGCTCTAAGTTCATGGCCCAAAGTCGTTCATGTCAACCACAACCCTAAGATGTTCATAGTATACATAACCTTTAGTTCATGACCCTAAGTCATTCATGTCATCCATAATCCTGACATGTTTATAGCATTTAGAGACCTCAACTCATGACCAAGAGGACCTCATGTCATCCACAGGCCTGAGCAGTTCATATCATTTAAAGTCTTGAGTTCATGACCTATAGTAGTTCATGTCATCCATAGACCTAAGTTATTCATAACATCAAGAGCCCTGAACTAACGACCCAAAGTCGTTCATGTTAGCCACAACTAAGAGTTGTATATAGCATCTAGTGTCTTGATCTCACAAACTAGAGTAGCTCATGTCATCCATAGCCCTGAAGTTTTAATAGCATCTAGAGTCGTGAGGTTACGACCTAGAGTTGTTTATATCAACCACAACCTAGTGTTATTCATAGTCTCTAGAGCCTTAAGCTAAAAACCCAGAGTGGCTCATGCCATTGATAGCATTGAGCTATTCATAGCATCTAAAGCTTTGAATGCATAACCTACAATCGTTCATGTCAACCACAACCCTAAGATGTTCATAGTATACATAGCCTTTAGTTCACGACCCTAAGTCATTCATGTCATCCATAATCCTAACCTGTTTATAGCATTTAGAGACCTCAACTCATGACCAAGAGGACCTCATCCACAGGCCTGAGCAGTTCATATCATTTAGAGTCTTGAGTTCATGACCTATAGTAGTTCATGTCATCCATAGACCTAAGTTATTCATAACATCAAGAGCCCTTAACTAACGACCCAAAGTCGTTCATGTTAGCCACAGCTAAGAGTTGTATATAGCATCTAGTGTCTTGAGCTCACAAACTAGAGTAGCTCATGTCATCCATAGCCCTGAGCTTTTAATAGCATCTAGAGTCGTGAGGTTACGACCTAGAGTTGCTTATATCAACCACAACCTAGTGTTATTCATAGTCTCTAGAGCCTTAAGCTAAAGAACCAGAGTGGCTCATGCCATTGGTAGCATTGAGCTGTTCATAGCATCTAAAGCTCTGAATGCACAACCTACAATCGTTCATGTTAACCACAACCCTAAGATGTTCATAGTATACATAGCCTTTAGTTCACGACCCTAAGTCATTCATGTCATCCATAATCCTGACCTATTTATAGCATTTAGAGACCTCAACTCAGGACCAAGAGGACCTCATGTCATCCACAGGCCTAAGCAGTTCATATCATTAAGATTCTTAAGTCATAACCTATAGTAGTTCATGTCATCCATAGATCTAAGTTATTCATAACATCAAGAGCCCTTAACTAACGACCCAAAGTTGTTCATGTCAACCACAGCTAAGAGTTGTATATATCATCTAGTGTCTTGAGCTCACAAACTAGAGTAGCTCATGTCATCCATAGCCCTGAGCTTTTAATAGCATCTAGAGTCGTGAGGTTACGACCTAGAGTCGTTTATATCAACCACAATCTAGTGTTATTCATAGTCTCTAGAGCCTTAAGCTAAAGACCGAGAGTGGCTCATGCCATTGATAGCATTGAGCTGTTCATAGCATCTAAAGCTCTGAACGCACAACCTGCAATCGTTCATGTCAACCACAA